>NC_045155.1:29768703-29821203 GCF_900700415.2 Clupea harengus
CATTGTAGATAGTATCTGTTAGTTCCTGTTATCATTATCATCTGTAGCATTCGTATTTTACTCCGTTACTGCTACTTCAACGAGTTGCTGTTGGTAACGGAGATAATGGAATGTTCACCGTTACGTGGCACGGTATTAAAGGGACAGATCCATATTCATATCATAGCTATAATATTCATTGTGTACATACTATATTCATTATTGTTGTACATAATTGTTCATAATTGTATGTCTTTGTTATTTATCATTTCTGTAGAAACCACGGATTCATGGTTCAATGTTCATCCTTTACACGGATCATTGTATCCAGTGGCGGTGCCAGACATTTTTTTCTGCAGGTGCTATGGGGGAGCTTGGCGTTTTAGTGAGGGTGCTATGAAATGAGGGTGATAGCATATGTGTCACGTGGTTCTCTACTACAACACCTCCCCACCATTTCGTCTATCATCTGTTTACATGTTTGCTCTCTGAAACGTCTTTGGGGTCCATGAAAAGCGCTAAACAAACCGATTGTATTATTATTATCATTATCTAGGCTACTTCCGACCGATGCGCACATCTGCGACGGTCACTGACAAAATGCATACAACATGTTATAGAGTCCGCAATCCCAAATACTTAACTTACTTTAAAACACTTGTGGCAGGGGCGGTTTTGGGCACGGGAGAACCGGGCGGCACTTTTTCATGACACGTGGCACGGGCACTTCTATCATATCACTGTGTGGGTGTGAAAGACCGACTGGTCCCCCGTGTTATTTGGGATGTGGCGACTGGACTTGGTGGTGTAGTGAGGAAGAAGAGTGCAGGAGATGGTGGTGTTTCCGTACAAAAATATATATATTTATTAACAAGGGCTCTATAGCACCCCAACACATGTGCCCATGAAATGAAATAAAACAAACAAACAAACCAAACATACCGGGCGTACTCACAGGCACCTCAGAACTCTGCACCCTGGGCACCTGCTTGTCCTACTTAGGCCCAATCACAGGCACCTGTTCGGCCCAAGCCAGGCCCCAAACCTAGACACAGAGACTAACCTTAAACTAAGTACATATACTGGCCATATAGCAAATACATACATACACACACAAGGTACAAAGACACAAGGCACACAGACAAGGCACAGAGAACCAGGCACACAAAACAAGGCAAAGGGTGTCTACACAGCTAGACCCAAAACATCAGGGAAGTGTTTTACCTTATTGCCTCAACAAGTCCTCTTTGGTGCTCTTTACTGCCTCTCTGAAAATGTCTCTCTCAGCCAATGAGGCAACTGTTAAATAGGGCACAGCCAACAATCAATCCAATTAGTTGCTCTTGGAGCCAACCATTGCGCCGGGGGGGGGGGGGGGGGGAGTCTGTCTGTTAAAGGGCAATCCTCCCCCTCCCGGTGAGAAGGGGGAGAATTCACCTTCTCACAGTGGGGAATTGGCAAATTGGCACCCCCTGCAGCTGCAGGCACCCCTGCTCGCTAAGAAGGTGCAGTGCACAGATCCTGTGTGAGAAGGGGGAAGGGGAGGGGGCGCGGGGGACAGTTCACCTCTGGGTCTCCCAAATGGAACTTGTTAGGTTGGAATTTTCCTCTGCTAAAGTAATCAACTAAGCCTACATGATCATAGGCATACTCATTATTCACATTAGTGTCATTGACAGTATCGGCTTACTTTCACCACTGATGTTATGCTAGGCTTAGGCAAGTTATCTCTGGTTAAAACTAGCTAACGTTAGCTATTCACTAGCTGCGCTAGCTAGCTAGACAGTTATCGCAACGGTGTTAATTATCGGACTGCATGTGTTATCGGCAAACGTTCACGTTGTCATGTTAATCCATTATTAAACTGAGCATATTGATTGGTAATCCATTATTAAACTTAGCATTTTGATTGACATATTATAACTGACATAGCTACGCTAGGACACTGCCCTGTCAGGGACAGGGTAATGCTAGTTAATAAACGAATAAACGTAGGTCTACATCTCAGTGCCTCTCCAGATGAGTTAAATTAACTGAAGGTAAATTAATTGAATCTTTCCTTGCGGTGCATGAACAATGCTGGTATGGGATGTTGTTATCTGCAATCGTGATGACCGTGAGATGAGGCTTCTCCCTCTTGCATTGTGATCTGTAAATTCTCGCCTCCAATTTAAGCTTGTCATCCATCATATCTAGTTTTACATTTTATACATATCCCTCCATTGTATAATGAAGTCCCTTTTGAAGGCTTCTAGATGAAATCAGGTCCTTCTGTCTCCAAAAGTTGCCTAGAGCCTCTTGGGATATAATTTTGACACTGATAGCTGCCATTGTGAACTCTAGCCAGCTCCTATAGTTTGTCCGAGTTAGCAACAGTAACTAAGGGGGGCGGGGCTTAGCGATAGGTCAATTGAGAAATGTAAGTTTGTCTTTCACTTATATTGTTATAATAAAGAAATTATTCCATGTAGAACCGCCACTGGCGCCAGGTGACCATTACCATGTCAGACAGAGTGAAATTAATCTTGGAATAGCAGATAGAATTAACTAAAACAGAGTCAGAAATGCGTTAAAAAGGTATATATATATATATTTCAGTTCACAATCATCAATAATCACATTGAACCTTATGTATACCTAGCACAGACAGACTGCTTGTCCTAGGCTAAAGAGTCACTTTATGTAAAGAGTACATTTTTTTTAAGGGGGCTCCAAAAAAATCAAAAAAAGAGGAAAAAGTTAAAACTTCGGCAAAAAAGGAAACGAGTCTTCAGCGACACGGCAATCAATGCATGCATCAAATCAGACAGCATTCATTAATGTTACACAGCTAACAATACCTTAGTTACACTGTACTCCAACCACGCAAACTGTTCCAACCAGCTTTTACAAAAACTCCTTTGTTGGACTCCAAACATGCGAGGTGGATATTTCTGGAGTTTTGGTCTTCTCGGACCATCCTGAGCGTTCATGCTAATGTCACTGATGCTGTTAGCACCATGGTTAGCACCCTCAGTAGTGGTGGAGGGTTGACCTCCTTGACCACAACGTTCCTCTCCTTAAAAATCCACACCAGATACCCCTGGCATTTCTTCTTCTTTACTTCACTCTCGTTTCTTAATCGTTCTTCCAAACGTGGACATTTAGGTAGCATTTAGAATTTCCCCTGGAATCCACAGTTTCTTAGGATGTCTGAAATCTCGAACTAACACCCTCTCTCCCAGATTAAACATCCGGAGAGGCTTTGCCCGCTTGTCATGAGCCTGTCATGAGTTGTAGCTGATGCTTGACCACCACTTCGGATACGTCCGGCTTCAGTAATGACAGCCGAGTGCGTGGTTGTCTTTTCAGGAACAATTCAGCCGGGGTGCGTTCAGTGACTGTGTGAGAAGTGTTTCGATATGTGAACAGGAACCGAGCAAGCCGTAGATGGGATGACACAGACTGTGCTTCCAGTCGTATGCAGGCTTTCTTGAAAGTCTGTACCGCTCGTTCAGCTGCTCCGTTAGACGCAGGATGGTAAGGTGGTGTGAGGACATGGCGTACTCCGTTATTCTTGAGAAACTGCTCAAACTCCGTTGATGTAAACGGAGGGCCATTGTCTGACACGAGCACCTTTGGCAGACCATATGACGCAAAGAGGTTCCTGAGAAAATTTGCAGTCTACTCTGCTGTTGTCAGTTGTGTAGGCAGGACTTCTAGCCATTTGGAATAGACATCTACTACCACCAGGTAGTGCTGCTTGTTGATTTCAGCGAAGTCCACATGTATCCTTTCCCACGGTGTTGTAGCCCATGACCAAGGATGAAGAGGTGCTGCAGCAGGTCTGTTCAGTGTAGTCTCACACGCTGCACACTGACTCACGTGATTCTCTATCTCTTGGTCTAGTGCAGGCCACCACAGGAAACTTCTGGCTAATGCCTTCATCCATGTCATTCCTAATGCACATCTGACAGAAGACGCTGCCTGAACTTCGGCGGTATAATTACCCTTGACCCCCAAAGAATACATCCCTGGTCTGTAGACAACTGGTCCATCCTCAAGTAAAATGGCTTGAGCTCTGGATTGGGCACAAACTTTGGCCATCCTGACAATGTCAGATCCAGGACCTTAGAGAGGATTGGGTAAAGTCTAGTTTCTTCTGCTATGTCTTTGGCAGACACCGGCAACTGCTCAACATGGGACACACAGAAGGCTTCATTCTCATCTGTGCTTTCATCAGCGTCATGCTTGCATGGAAGACGTGACAACGCATCTGCATTGGCTGGTGACTAGAACGTCTATACTGGATGTCATAGTCATATGCCAGTAGGATTAAGGCCCAGCGTTGCATGCGGAGTGCAGCAAGAGCTGGAACTGCTGATTTGGGGCCTAGTATGGTCAAAAGTGGCTTATGGTCGGTCAAAAGCACAAACTTTCCTTCCATACAGGTACTTATGGAATTTCTTGACACTGAATATTATGCTCAATGCTTCTTTTTTTATTTTGAGCATAATTTCGCTCACTTCATGAAAGAGTCCTTGATGCAAAAGCAATTGGTTGCTCTTCACCAGAGGGTAGCACATGCGAAATTACTGCACCAACATCATATGGACTGGCATCACATGCTAGCATAAGAGGCTTCTCCGGGTCATAGTGTGCAAGACACTTACTGTTCAGGAGACGCTGTTTGCAGGCTTTGAATGCGTCTTCACATTTCTCGGACCATGTCCATGGCATGTCTGTGTGTAGCAGCTGTTGAAGTGGATGCAGTAATGTAGATACATTTGCCAAGAACTTTCCTCAATAATTAAGCAATCCCAGGAATGATCTTAGCTCTGTAACATTCTGTGGAGCTGGTGCGTTTACTATGGCTTCTACCTTGCTTGCTGTTGGGTGAGGTCCTTGTGCATCAATTCTGTATCCGAGGTACTCCACTGAATCTTGCAAGAATGCACACTTTGATTTCTTGATCCTTATTCCATGCTTTTCCAGTCTTTTCATGACTTCATCTAATATTGCTAAATGTCTTTCTTTTGTAGGCGCTGAGACAAGGATTTCATCCATAAAGCACACTACATTCTCCATTCCATGAAGGATTTGGTCCATTGTGTGTTGGAACACTGCTGGAGCTGTGGAGACACCGTAGGCCAGACTGTGGTATCTGAAGAGGCCTTTGTGTGTGTGTATCGTCAGATACTGCTCTGATTCTGGATCAAGCTGCAATTGTTGATAAGCGAAGGACAGGTCAAGTTTACTGAAAACTATTCCGCCGGCCAGAGTAGCAAATAAGTCATCAGCGTTTGGTAGAGGATATTCCTCTGGGAGTATGCATCTATTCACAGTCACTTTGTAGTCACCGCACAATCTCACAGCCTTGTCTTTCTTTGGTACTATGACGATAGGTGCAGCCCAATCACTCCTTTCCACTTGTGTAATGATTCCGTTCTTCTGTAAGCGCTCAAGTTCTTTTTCCACTGCTTCCCTCAACGCATAAAGTACTGGTCGTGACTTGTGGAAGATTGGTTTGGCATTGCTCTGCATACTAATCTTTGCTCTGAAGTCTTTAATCTTCCCATATCCATCCTTGAACAAGTATTTGTGCTTTTCAAGCATGTCTTGCAGTGTGAGTGGTTCAGTTCTGTGAAGGCTGAAGATCTTTCCCCAGTTCAGCTTTATCTTCTGCAGCCAATTTCTTCCCAGCAATGGCGGTTTACTGCCTTTAACCACCACAAGTGGCAACTTCCACTCTTGTTCCCCATACTTCACCGGCACCAGGACCTTCCCCAGCAAAGGTTTGATATCTCCTGTGTATGAAGACAGGTGAATGGCAGCTGGTTTTAGTGGGCAATTCTTCAGTTGCTCCTGATAAAGGGACTCTGGAATCAAAGATACCGAAGCACCCGTATCCACTTGCATTTTCACTGGTTACCCAGATAACTCCATGCTGACAAAAATGCCGTCTTTCTTTCCTTGTGCAGTGTATACTGTAAACAATTCCAGCTCATCGTCATCACCATCTTCTGAGTTATCCGTTTCCCTGGTTGCTATGACCATTTGTGCTTTGTCCCTCTGTCTTATTTTCTTGCAGACTCTTTTCAAATGTCCAACTTTCCCGCATCCATGGCATGTTTTAGTGCGGTAGTGGCATTCAGTTGGTTGATGGTTATCTTTGCCACATCGATAGCACTGCCATTTCTCTGAAACCCGTTGTTTTCCTCTAGAATCATCCTGCCGGTCGTAACGTGAACTTTGACCTTTCATGTGATGTTGTCTTTCACTTGAGGTATTGAAGACTTTGTTAACTGCACGGCTTGAAATGCAGTGACATGGCTTTCGTGAGGTTATCGTAAGTCTCCTCACTGACTTTTTTTCGGTGCAACCAAATTTTTTTGTAATCCATATTCGGTCGGACCCAAAACACTCACGAATACATCAGCATTCTTCCCTGCATCAATGTCATTTGCAGACAGCCATCTTTCAAACCTTTCCAAATATGAATCAAAATCTTCTTTCTTACTGTCAAATTCCGGAACCTTTCCGATGTATGCCATTTCTGCAGTTGTAGTCTTATTTGAAATTCTTCAGTTGACTTCCTTTTCAGTTAATCTCCGTTTTTCTTCAATTTAAACCACTTCCTTTTTGTCAATTTTTGACAATTTTCCCTTTTTGTTACAGTCACTCACCACAGGAGGGCGCTCTTGCGCTTTCAAATGTTGTGCCTTGCTTATAGGCCGCAATGTGAAGCACGAAAAGTCCTTTAGAAAATGAATCCCGCTCCACAGGCGTGCATCTACACAATATTTAGTTCATAAAAAAGAAAGAGTCGTGCTTAGCTACCAAAAAAAAGTTCGTCGCTGACTTTCCAGTCAATTTTTGGTGCGTCTATGTTTTATGCCGAACTAGTTTCTTCAGAGCGTAAAAGGATCTTGGTCGTGAGTGCTGGCACTTTTCGACACGTGATCATGCTACACCAATAAGGTAGCTGCTTTTTGTCAACAGAGTTGCAAGATGGCGTCCACCATGCCTTCATCGAGCAGTACGGAAGACGAAGAAAATACACCGGAATGTCTTAATAAATCAAAAAACAAACATTGTTTTATGCATATTACTTCAGTCAAGCACGAGGAGGTACATTATTTCACCACTACACGATGGAATACATACAGGACAAGCCTACAAACGTGGCTCGGGTTGGAGTCTCGAGACATGGCTGAGAACTTCAAACACTGTGTTGATGTGGAGTTTGAAAATATTCTCGAGGATGCTGGCTTCCATCACACATGCTACCGTAGATTTACGGACAAAAAATCCATCGCAAAGGTGGAAAGACGTCTCGCACGTGAGCGACAAGAAGCGACGGAAGATCATGAGGCCATTCCATCGACTTCTAGAGTCCAACAAAGAAACTGCGATCCAGGTCAGGGCTGCCAATCGCAGGCTCTGGCCCCGTTGTTCCTGCCCTGTGCATAATTTGCCAAAAAAGGAGAAGTTCATCAACCGAGCAGGCAAACGACAAAGGGATCCTCTGTCAAAGGCTGAAACATTAACAGCAGGTAAACACACACACACACACACACACACACACACACACTGTGGTTGAGTGACTGAAAGGTACAATTATGTGTCAGAACTCATTGAGTTATCCTTTTTGTTTTGTTAAGGCCAATTGCAGAAAGCTGCAGAGTTGAAGGATGACCAAAGTATTCTTTTGCATATGTGGCAGAGTGGGCTACGCCTCCACAGTCCATCCCCCCAGGTGTAATAAGAAACACTGATTACTGGGCGGGCTTGTATTTTGATATATAGCCCAGCTCAGGTCACGGGGAGACACGTCCTCCTAACCTTGTTTTGCTTCCGGGTGCCCATCAGTTTGTATGGTGGCATGGGATTGCAAATTGCACTACTTGGACTAATGCTGTTACCGAAGCACGAGTGGTTCATTGTCGCGACAAAGCCGGTGTAGCGGTTGCTCTGACGCCGGGTGCTCGGTGGGAATCAGCTGGAGCTCCGTCCATGACTCGCTGTCCCTGAGTGTGCAGTCATTGCAGCTCGGCACGTTGAGCTGAGGGTCATCCACTGCCTCCACCCGGGAAGGCCTGCTGTTCTGTTTTACTGTCAAATACATGTTTATAATTGACCGGCATGCTCATGCTTGGTGTGTATCTCTCTGTGATTTCCTGCATGCATGGGGCTAGGCTGGGTATGCTACCTTCCATCTCCGCTTGCTCTGCCTGATATTGTTTTGTTGGTTTCTTTTGATTTGATGCATGGGGCTGTGCAGTGGGCTGCTGCTTTTCCCTCTCTGCTTGGCCTGCATGTTTTGTTGTTTTGTGCTGCTGCTATGTTAACTATGGTGGTGGTAATTCTGAATGATTGTTAACTAGCCTAACCGTGTCTTTGCTGAAGTGCGTGCGTGTGCCTCTGTGTGTGGGTGTGTGCATGTAGCTAAGGTAACCCAGGGTACTGTGACAAAGCCCGCTACTCCCCGCTGACCGTCGGAGGTCCACCCCGTCCTAAGTCCCTCCGCCAAAGCTAAGTAGCCTCAGTAGGATAGCCACACTATTAAATCCTCTCCCTGCCTCTTTACTGTCAAGTGTTTTGCTAACCCCAGTGCCTCTATCTCTCTCCCTGGACAGGTGCAGTGAGTTTCACTTGAGCGACAGGCTGACCCCCAGGTGGTGGAGCCCACCCCCTCACTTTTCCTTGCTGTGTGCATAACGGTTGCCCTATTTTGGAGTGCAGTGCTTACTGGTTTTATGCATGTGTGGTGTGTGTCTTCTGGGCCTCTCCTGTCCCCCTCTTGGAAAGTCCTGCTCGCTGCGGTAAGCCACTGCCCTGCTCCACCTTTGAGTCCTGACCACTGGCCCATCTCCGTAAGGCTTTGGCCATCTCACCTGCTCATATTCGGGTCATAGCCCACTGGCTAACATTGTACGTGTCTACTGTGTGTGTTTAGTGTATGTGTGTACGCTGGAAATAACTCTGTTTGGTTGTTGTGTGAGAGGCAACAGCCTGTACTATAATTGCCCTGTACTCCTTTTACTACTGTCTGTATACCTGTTAATAAACTGTATTTATGGAACCAATGTCTCTGGCCTAAGAGTGTTACGAACTTGTGTTTGCCTTGTTAGAGCTAAATTAACACAGAGTCTATATCTGTCCTAGGGTGACTACCTAGGTGGCGTAGTCGACAATTAAAACTATCCTAGTAAACTACCTCGCCACTGTCACACATATAAAAGACAAAGACTGTGTGGCTCTGGAGGTGCAGTACCACGAAGGCTGTTATAATCAGTACATCAGGTTTTTGACAAGGCCTGAAAAACCAGAGAAAGAACAGTAAGTTATTTATTATATTGCATTTCAAGAAGCTACTAACTTAACATTATATAAGTAAACATTCAATCTGCATTCTGTTGTATGTGCACACAATCACAACACTTATTAATTTCTTTCCTTCTCATTCATATGTGTTCTAGGAATGAGCCCACGTTTGATGTCAGCTATAAGATATTCTGTGAGAGGATCATTCGCCAAAGGCTGCTTGTCAACCAAGAGGTGCTGAGAATGGGCCAGCTGAGGAAGGCCTTCATTGAACTGGTGAAAGCAAATGAAGGTCTTGATGTTTCAAACTACAGGTAACTGCAATGCATTTTTCTCTCAAGTCTTATTATTTGTCATGTGCCAGTCCAGCTTACACAACATGTGTGTGAAAGGCCTGAGAAACTGTTTTTAAGTCTTACTGTTTGCACAGACAGTTGGCAACAAGGAGAACAGCTGGTGTGTGTGTGTGTGTGTGGTTTGTGATGTTGTGTGCCTTTCTTGGGCATCTTTTGTGTTAAATGTGCTGTATGGCAGATAGGTTCTAGCCTGTAATGTCTTGTACCACCTCCACCACTCTCTGCTTTTCATGATACTCCTGTGACTCCTAATTGACACCGTTTTGTTGTGTTGCAGACAGGATATGTTGAAGAAGAGGCTGACTCGTGATTTCCCCCAGCTGGTGTTTCACATGCCCTTGGTGCGCAACATCTGCAAGCTGGTTTTTACAGAGACCCTGTCAGAACTTGGGTCAACAAGTGCAGGCAGCAACATGCAGAATGGACACCCACTTTGCTGCACAAGCTGAATTGGCATATGTTTTTGTGAAGTCCACAGATACGGATAGATGTGCAATCCCAAGCTGGACAGGTTTCCATACACTGCTTCTATGGGGCGCCGTTTGTAAAATGTTGCACGTTCGAAAATCCTGCTCAGTTTTGCTACATTTAGCATTTTCATATGGAACAAAAAGCACGACAATATTCGAATGTCACTTTTTCAAGCATTTAGAGAGAAATTCATGTAAATTCATGCGATAACTTTTCCAAGGATATTTTTTGGCAGTAACACAAAGTTGTTAAATAATATAAATATTTCATCTAAATGTTAATGTTAAATGTAAATGTTAAATATAAATGTAAATGTAAATGTAAATGTTAAATATAAACGTAAATGTCCGATGTTATATTTAAATGTTAAATATAAGTGTTAAATGTAAATGTTAAATGTAAATATCAAATGCTAAATGTAAATGTTAAATGTTAAATGGTAAATGTAAATGTTCAGTCTACATGTCAGACTTGACGACAGAACATTAGAATATTTACGGTAATTCATAGCTTTCAGTAACACTACCAGGGATACCTTGCGGGCAAAATGTGTCGACCAACAGTGGACATCGTCGAGCAGTGCAACCTACTCAATTACGATCGCCATCAAACACAGATCATACCACAATAGCCAGACAGAGATATCTAGAAAAAAAGTAGAAGTCCCTGGCTGAGCTCCAGTTTGGAGATATTTACATATATCTAATAGAAAATCCGTCCCCCTACACACCTCAAAAACTGAAAGCCTACCAAAAGCACAGATAGTAATTTAATTTTCAGAAGGGGATGGGTTAATAACGATGTCGTCTGGAAGGTGAAAACTAATAAACATCTTCATTATCAGAGCAAAGATGATTGCCATTTAATAGCTAGCTACATGCTGTTAGCTAGCAACCTTTAGCCTACCCAACACTGTTCTTTATCATTTTACACAATTTCCTGGTTAACACAAGTACAACCACCTGGTCTGGCGAATGACAACTGAAATTATCTTCCCAAGTATTTTCTACTGGCATTGTAGTATTACCAGTTGGATGACAAAATACAGTAGCCTAGCCTAGTTGCTTAGGTACTTGTCGCAATCTCAGAGCAAAAACCGGGTAATCCAATTTGAATCGTGTTGATGCTTTGTTTCTTGACTTTATTTCTTGATCTATTCCCGTTTTAGGTAGTTATTCTGATGAATGAGGCGACCAAAACAGGGTTAATGCTTTTATTGCAAGCTCCAAAAAGAAGGCTAGTTTACTGCCCGCCTGAGAAAAGTTGACCCAGAAGACGTCTACAATCAGCTGGAAACAGCCGGGCTTGTCTCCTCGCCGATTTGAACAGCCAACCGAGCAACAACTGTCTGGCATTTTACTACCTATGTCAGACAATTTTAAAGCGGATATATTAAATAATCTTGAATGAAAGATGGTCAGTTCCAGTATAAATTCCAGTGGTAGACAGCTGTGGAGTGTATTTTCTTGCCCGCAAGCTGGTAATTCTGACGTGACGTGAAAACTATGAAAGCCAATTACCGTAAATATTGTAAGGTTCAGTCTTCAAATCTGACATGTAGACTGAACATTTAACATTTACATTTACATTTAACATTTAGCATTTACATTTAACATTTACATTTAACATTTATATATAACATTGAACATTTACGTTTATATTTAACATTTACATTTACATTTAACATTTACATTTATATTTAACATTTACATTTAGATGAAACATTTATATTATTCAACAACTTTGTGTTACTGCCAAAAAATATCCTTGGAAAAGTTATCGCATGAATTTACATGAATTTCTCTCTAAATGCTTGAAAAAGTGACATTCGAATATTGTCGTGCTTTTTGTTCCATATGAAAATGCTAAATGTAGCAAAACTGAGCAGGATTTTCGAACGTGCAACATTTTACAAACGGCGCCCCATATGCTTCAAGGTGAAAATACTCTGCAGAATTCAGCATTGTATTATCTTCCAGTAATTGAGGCCTCACCAACAGAGATGTCAACAGTGAACACTATCCTGAAGCGAAGTGTCCAGATGGCTGATCAGCTAGAACTGGATCATATAGTTTTAGTGTTTGACCAGGCTATATATGCCAAGGCACAGCAAATACGCTGGAAGAATGATGACTTTACACAACGTTTAGTGATTAGATTAGGCGAATTCCACACATGCATGTCCTACCTGAGTATTTTAGGCAAAAGGTTTGGAGATGCAGGACTGCAAGACATCCTCATTGAATCAGAAGTTGTTGCCCCAGGATCCATCAATGGGGTAATAAATGGTCATCACTACAATCGCAGCATGAGGGCTCATAAACTTCTCTATGAGAGTCTGCAGCGCATCAGGTTCATCAGCTTCTTGGACTCCTTGCCACCACAAGAGACAGCTGTGTGCATGGATGTCATCACTGACATGAAATGTGTCTTTCCAGACGGATTGATGGATGTTTTGAGTGCAGATCAGAGGTTTGATGGTATGAGTTCCAAATATGCTGACTTTGTGCAGAGGAAAAGTACAGAGAATGCAACATTTGCTTTCTGGAGCTCATACATTGACATGATGCAGCTACTCCTCCTGTTTGTGAGAGCAACTCGAGAGTCAAACTGGCAACTTCACCTGTCAACAGTCCGATTAATGATGCCATGGTTTTTTGCCTACGATCGAGTACAGTTTTGTACAGTTTTATATATCATATTTCATATTTTTCATAAAGAATGTTTTTTATGGTTCATCAGTGTTGTTTTCATTTGTGGAAGACTGAATGAATGAATGAATGAATGAACAAATGGTCATTGGTATAAGTACAATTACTGCCTTTTATTGATACAAGGAAGGAGGTTTATTTGTCACATACATAGAAATACTTACGTAAAGCATGTAGTGAAATTTCGTTTGGTGTTAAGCTTTTTCTGTGCGAGTGTGAAGAAAGAAAGATCAAGAAATATTTGTCATAAATAGCAAAAGGAAGTATAAAGTGCAGTGTGTGTGTACAGTACATGTGCAAGTGTGAAAAAAAGTGTAATTGCTGTTTATATAGTCATTGTGTGTGTTCAGGATACGGAATGCTTGAGGAAAGAGGCTCCTCTCTCTGTTCTGGTCTTGTAGCAGCAGAGACGTTTGCCTGACCTCAGTGTTTTGAAAAGTCCATGGTCAGGATGTTAGGAGTCCTTTACAATACTTTGGGCCCTGGTACGTAGTCTTCTCTTGTAGGTCTCCTGCAGAATAGGGAGAGGTGCTCTGATGATGTGGCACTGCAGTCACAGGCTGTACAGTTCCCATACCAAGTGATGATGCTGTCAGGACAAGCTGATGGGTGCTGATGCTCTGAACTTCCTCAGCTGACGTAGGAAGTACAGTCTTTGCCTTGATTTCTTCAGTGTGTGCTGGGTGTTCACAGTCCGTGTTAGATCGTCAGTAAGGTGTATTCCCAGGTATGTCAAACTTGATCTAAATGACTTAACATAAGCATAACATTGTCGTATATTTGCCTCATTGTTCTTAATGGACACGGCTATGTATACAGTACTATTTAGAATCCATTTAGCCCACTTTTGAGGATGTTCGGGTGTTTTCCTCTTTATCGGTAACGTTGAATCTAACCACGGGAGCCGCCATCTTGCCATTCTGTTGACAAAAAGCAGCTACCTCATTGGTGTAGAACGATCACGTGTCGAAAAGTGCCGGCACTCGCGACCAAGATCCTATTACGCTCTGAAGAAACTAGTTCGGCATAAAACATAGACGCACCAAAAATTGACTGGAAAGTCAGCGACGAACTTTTTTTGGGTAGCTAAGCACGACTCGTTCTTTTTTATGAGCTAAAGATTGTGTAGATGCGCGACTGTGGAGCGGGTTGAAACGAAAACAGTGTTCACATTGCGGCCTATTAGCATCGAAAACTATTTCAGCAGCTAGCACTTACGGATTCTTCCGAACCAGAAAACATGTGAAATCTTGCATTTAGGAGAAGTTATACTCATGAAACATCTTTAGTTTTCATCACTGATGTGGATTCACTTCGTTACCTCGTCGCCACTGTAATATTTGTAGGTGAAGAAAGGGTACAAGGAGACAGAGAGAAGGTATGTCTATTTGACGTTTACTTATAACTCGAATGCCGGTGTACAGATAGTGAAGTGGCCCATACAGATACCGTAATTACCTTAATACTATGGCCAACATTACCGTAGTGTATGTGAACTACTACATCTACAATGAATGTTTTTGGTCTTCTGGTATATGTAGTATTTTGAGCAGCCACATGATGGCACTATAGTATTGGAGTTCTGTTAGGATTTAGGATTAGTAATGCCTAGCTATGTGATTGCTCATGCCTGTTGTTACTGGGATTTCACGTGCAGTAAAACGTAGCCGATGGCTTTCATGTCAACTGTCTCACAAGCGTATTCTTTGTAATTATGTACATACATAACAGTGGCGACGAGGATAAAACAAAAATAGTGAATTTGAGAAGATAAGACCACACGATACAGGACTCTACAACGTTGGATTTTACACACGTGGAGTTAAGAAGACAAGAGAATTCGACGCCTGGCGTGAGTGAATGAAGCTAGCATGGCATACTACATAGGCAGACTTGATGCATTCGATAGCTCCACGGAGGATTGGAACACGTACATCGAACGCCTTGAACAATTCTTTGCCGCAAACGAAGTGGAGGAAGATAAGTATGTGCCTGTGCTGCTGAGCGCAATGGGAGGAAAAGCATACAGCCTTCTTCGAAGCCTAACAGCTCCCGATAAACCCTCCGGTAAGAACTATGACGAGATTGTGAAGGTAATGCAGGCACATTTATCGCCCAGACCGCTTGAAATTGCAGAACGCTTTAGATTCCATAAACGAAACCAGACAAAAGAAGAGACAATAATGGCATTTGTTGCTGAGCTTAGAAGACTTTCCGAACATTGTAACTTTGGGGCTGCCCTGGCCGATACATTACGGGATAGATTAGTCTGTGGTACTAGACATGAAGGAATCCAGAAAAGACTTTTGACAGAGGCGGCTCTCACGTTCAAAAGGGCATTGGAAATTGCGGTGTCGATGGAAACGGCTGCCAAAGACGCGCTAGAATTACAAGATGGAATGAAAACCGAAAGTGTGAATCAGCTGGCCACGCAAGGGACAATGCAGAGGCAGTTAGATCAAGAAAAATGCTACAGGTGCGGTGGCTACCACTCATCATCACAGTGTAGATTCAGAAATGAGCTCTGTAGACGGTGTGGAAAAACAGGTCACATCCAGAGAGTGTGTCGCAGTGGAAGAACCAACACTAAAGATAATCGCAGAGGAAACAGACGTGTGCACAATGTTACAGAAATATCAGATAGTGAGAGCGAGGATGCATTAGCCAGTTTAGAACTGCACAGTATGCATGGAAGAGATAAGCAGATGATCTGGCTCACTCCAAAAATTAACGGACGAGAGATTAAAATGGAACTGGACACTGGCTCAGCTGTTTCAGTAATATCAAAGAAAGACTATGACTCCTTGTTCAGAAAATTAACATTGAAACCGACTTCCATCCTCCTCAAGACCTATACAGGGGAAAAAGTTGTCCCTATTGGGGTACTGTCTGTACAAGTGGAACATAACAAACAGGTAGATGTGTTAGACCTGTATGTCCTAGAGAAAGGAGGCGCAACCACTCTGGGGACGTGAGTGGCTGAGGAAGCTGAGACTTGATTGGAGCGCCATAAAAAGTCTCCATGCTTTGTCCAAGGTACCACAGCCCACTGAGGCTGAGCTGGACAGGATACTGGATGAAGCAGCACCCAGTGTTCATGGACGGAATCGGCACGCTGCCAACACATCAAGGGAAAAATTACAGTCAAAGATGGTGTTCAAGCAACATTCCACAAGGCACGCCCTGTTCCCTACGCCATCCGGCCTCTTGTGGAGAAGGAGCTGGACCGTCTGGAAGCCCAGGGGATACTTTCCAGAGTCGACTGGAGCCCGTGGGCCGACCCCTGTGGTTCCTATCGTTAAGAAAAATGGCACAGTGAGACTTTGTGGTGACTTTACAGTCACGGTTAACCCAGTACTTCAAGTGGAGCATACCCACTACCGAGGATTGAGGACATTTTTGCAAACCTGTCTGGGGAAAGCGTTTTTCAAAAGTGGATTAGCAGACGCATACCTCAGATGGAAATGGGAAGAGGACTCAAAGACATTTATGACCATAAATACCATCAAGGGCCTATATCGCTACAACAGGCTGGTGTTTGGAGTGGCCTCTGCTCCAGCAATATGGCAACGTGCATGGACCAGGTGTTACAAGGGGTACCAAGGTAACCAATGCTACTCGATGACATCATCGTGACAGGAGGCACTGATAGGGAGCACTTGGAGAACCTGAGACAAGTCCTGAAGAGGCTACAAGAGTATGGACTCCGAGCGAGGAGAGACAAATGTGAGTTTTTCAAATCCAGCGTCACATATTGCGGACACACCATTGATGCAAACGGGCTACACAAATGTCAGGAGAAGGTCCAGGCAGTGTTAAAGGCTCCTCGACCCGAAGATGTGTCACAGCTGAGATCCTTTCTGGGGTTTTGTGAACTATTACCACAGATTCTTGCCTAACCTGGCAACTGCGCTCCATTCCTCAATCAGCTCCTCCAGACAGGACGTAAATGGGAGTGGACCAGGGACTGCGAGCGTGCATTCAAGGAAGCAAAGACCCTTGTGACATCACCCACAGTCCTAACCCACTACAACCCTTCTCTACCAGTAAAGCTGGCCTGTGACGCTTCACCGTATGGCATCGGGGCAGTGATGTCTCACGTAATGGATGATGGCAGTGAACGCCCAATAGCTTTTGCATCTCGGTCCCTTACTAAGGCAGAGAAAAATTATGCCCAGATTGACAAAGAGGCACTGAGCTTGGTGTGGGGAGTAAAGCGTTTTAACCAGTATTTGTTTGGAAGAGAATTTACTCTCATAACCGACCATCAGCCCCTCATGTCGATTTTCAGTCCTCAAAAGGGGGTTCCAGTGACAGCTGCTGCCGTATGCAGCGCTGGGCATTGTTTCTCGGAGGACATCAGTACAAGATAGAGTTTCCGGAGGACTGGAGACCACGCTAACGCAGACGGATTGTCACGTCTGCCTCTGAATGATATCAACAACAAGCAGGACGACTGCTGTGCACTGGACATGTTCACCCTCAGCCAGATCGAAAGCCCACCCATCACCGCTGAGATGGTACAGGCTGAGACTAAACGTGACAAGATATTGTCTCAAGTTTACCTGGCCACACAGGCTGGCTGGACTACAGCCCACAAAACCACCCTAGCTCCGTTCTATCAGCGTAGGAATGAACTTACCTTGAATACCGGCTGTGTTATGTGGGGAACAAGAGTTATCATACCAAGTAACCTCAGAACTAAGGTTTTGGAGGAACTGCACTCCCGGCCATCTGGGGGTGGTAAAAATGAAGGCGCTAGCCAGGAGCTTTGTGTGGTGGCCCGGAATTGACCAGGATGTGGAAAGCGTAGCCATGAAATGTTCTGGCTGCCAGCAGGTGCAAAATGAACCAGCACGTAGCCCACTTCACCTGTGGGAATGGCCTGCATCCCCATGGCAACGCATTCATGTGGATTTTGCAGGACCTTTCATGGGCACAAACTTCCTAGTAGTAGTGGATGCATGTTCCAAATGGCCAGAGGTTTTCACCATGAACTCCACCACAACAAACCAAACAATAACAGTGCTTCGAGAGCTCTTTGCCAGAACGGGAGTTCCAGAGCAATTAGTCAGTGATAACGGGCCCCAATTCACGAGCGAGGACTTCCAAACATTTCTGAGGAACAATGGGATCCGGCACATTACTTCAGCTCCCTGGCATCCAGCTACCAATGGCCAGGCAGAAAGGTTTGTTCAGACTTTGAAACAAGGCCTCAAAGCAATGAATGATGACCATATCAACCTACACCAAAAGCTGTGTAACCTCTTGTTTGCTTACAGAAATGCCACACATGCCACCACCAACCAGACACCAGCTATGCTGTTCCTGGGACGATGGCTTCGTTCGCGATTGGATCTTCTTCAGCCGAACAACAAACGCACTGTCCAAGACAGACAAATTAAACAGGCTAAAAGGGCCGGTGACAGGAAACTTCGTCACTTTGCCGTTGGACAGACTGTATTAGCTAGAAGTTACAGAGGAGATCATAAATGGGTCCCGGCCACAGTGAAAGAACGACGCGGCCCTCTGTCTTACACTGTCGAAGTTGCATCAGGCACTGTTTGGCGGCGCCATGTTGATCAGTTGAGAAGCTCTGGACTGACCTTAGAGGAAGATTTGTCCGTGGTGTCCACCAGTGCTGAAAAAGGAGGGCAGACAGCGGCACCTGAGTCTTCTGCAATGGACTGTCCATCAGTCTTTATTCCTGCATCGACCACTGACACCAGTGTCCCAGGGGGTAACCAGGCGGACACGTCTGGTGAAGAGGAACGTTACCCCACCCGTGTCCATAGGCCTCCGCAAAGACTGATAGAAGAATGACTTTACAGCTACCAAGCTAAGTTCTAATCTTTAATATTGAACCATGTTTATTACAGTTACTTAAGTACAGTTTACAGTTACTTGTATTTAAAACAAAAACAAAACAAAACAAAAAAAGGTGATGTTGACATTCAGTCATTCAGAAATCTAGGTGGGAGGAATTGTAGTATTTTGAGCAGCCACATGATGGCACTATAGTATTGGAGTTCTGTTAGGATTTAGGATTAGTAATGCCTAGCTATGTGATTGCTCATGCCTGTTGTTACTGGGATTTCACGTGCAGTAAAACGTAGCCGATGGCTTTCATGTCAACTGTCTCACAAGCGTATTCTTTGTAATTATGTACATACATAACAGTATAGACTGCACTTTATTCAATGCCTGTCTAGTATTTGTAGTGTGCTTTTTTTATCACTCAGAGGTGAATGGAAGAAGCAAGAGATTCTTGGCCCTGTGATGTTAAATGTCTTGGCTGAATCTCTTTCATATTGAATGTCTAAGTTAAATGACTTTGATACTAAATGTCAACTGTGTTAGCCAGATCCTTATCCAGAGTGTATTCTTCTGTGTATACAGTGTATACTAAGTTTTATTTGGTTCCACATTTCAGTCAGGAAACATTGAATGTCTGATAAGGATTTGTGTGACATGGAAATGAGAATGTTTAGTGTAGAATTTCAGTTAACTCAGAAATACATACATTTGCTTTACATTTCTTAAATTCATCGCTTAAACATATGATTGTCACTTCTACATTTCCATTTGTTCAGATGTCCATACTATTTTTGGGAGGATATGTCTCTTTTCCACTGGTTAAACATGACAAATGGCCCTGCTCAAGCTGTGAAGACAACTGTTCAAAGGAGTATGTTGACAAATACATTGACAAGCCAATGATGAAAGAATACGACTTCATGGTTAATCAAAAACACATGCTAAAGTCCGTAGCCACTTGGAATTACTTGTGTTATACATTTATATAGAACTATGTATGGTGTTTTTTAATCCATCTATTTATCTATCTCTCTACAGCATATATATTATTTCTGTAACACCCAACAACTACAGCTCTATTGATTGTTTGGTAAATTGCATTTCTGATATAAATGTATGGATGTCACAAAACTTTCTCCAGCTTAACCAAGATAAAACGGAGGTAAAAAACCGAAAGAGAGAAACTATCTGCACATTTAAAAACACTAGCACTTAACACCTAGCCTGGATACCAGACCGAACTTAGCCCTGCCCACAACATTTGAGGTCTGGAAGTTCGGTCTGGCATTGCGCCGAAATTATGCCAGACCAGAAGCTGTTCTGACCAATCAAATTGTCAGGGCGGGCTTTATACGATTAATTAATTAAGACCTTTGTCAGGTTTTTAATGGCACACACGACACACTGGAACACACACGTGCATATATGGAGGCGACACAGGACACACACACACACACACACACACACACGTAGGCCTGAGGTCGCGGTGAATTTATTTTCTGCTTTTTCCTATCCTTGAGCGTCCTTCCTCAAGGACCCCCCAGGAGCAGTGGGCAGCTTGAAGCGCCCGGGGACCAGGTGAAGTGAACTGTCCATCTTTGGTCAGGGATGGACATGTGTTCTGTTATTTTGCATGTTTTTTCTGTTGGGGCCCTTAGTGGAGGAAACCCCTTGTGAACACGGGGAGAACATGCAAACTCCACACAGAAAGGCCGGGGAGATAGCCCACCTGAGCACTGTGCACTCTGGGGAGGACCTGCCCCCCAGAGTCAACAGCGCCCCATGCGGGAATCGAACCCATGACCTTCTTGTTCTGAGGCGGCAGGGCAAGCAGTGCAAGCAACTGAGCCACCGTGCCCCCTATGATGATGGACAGATGATCAACCGTAACGTAATCAACCACGTCACCAAAGAGCGTTTGGGTTGAATTCGTTTTCAACAAACATGGCTGCCGCTGGAGAGCTGAAATGTGGAGATTCAAGTCTGTTTTAGAAGAGATTGACAGCACATTCATTTTGAAAGAGGAACAGAGAAACGCGATCAAGGCATTTGTCGATCGAAAAGATGTTTTGGCTGTCCTTCCTACGGGATCCGGTAAAAGTTACCTCCTGGTATGAAATACGCCGTACAAATAAAGTTTGATTTGATTTGATATATTGTAGATATATATATATATTAGTCCTAATTAACTGATTACTGATTAAATGCATTTAACATGACTGTCATTTCATTGCTCTCTGGCAGGTCGGATGAAAGTGAAGAAGAAAGGGTTCCAAAAGTAATAACACATGCTAACTGCAGTTCCCATTATATATATATTATATTATATATATATCATATATCCCATATACATACTCGATCTGGAGCTCGTCCTGTGCCGATTCAACATAAAGTTTATGTTTACTACAAAGAGCTTTGTGAAAACAAACATTTCCTTAAACTTAAACAAAGCACAACAATGATCAACCTGGGTTGCATTTGTGTTGTGGGTGAAAGGCCATAAGAGATCATGGCCACCATGTTGTTTTACACATGAACTTTTAAGCACTAGTTTAGGGCACAAATGGAATAGACAATACTGCAAGTTAATACATTAATAAAAAGGGGAAATGTATTACATACTGGGCCTTTAATTTGAATATAGCTTCCTTGACCCCCTCCACAGTGATATCTCCCATGCTGATATCCAAGTCCTCTTCCACCACAGTGACGCAGCAAGCACTGGTGGACCTGGCCCTGAAACATTAAGGCAGTGGATACATATTTGAAACTGTCAAGTAGCGACACTCCCAAACCAAGCAAAATTAGAAAATATGACACGAACTACATAGAATTAGGTTTCATTGAAGGCAGCGGGGGAAAGCCAATGTGTGTGATCTGTCTCCAGCTGCTAGCAAACGAGGCTATGAAACCGGCCAAGCTAAAGCGGCATCTTCTAACAAAGCACCCAGAATACAGCAACAAACCCAAAGATTTCTTCATCAGAAAAGGCAAAGAATATTTCCATCAGCGAACAAGGCTAACCGACCTGGCAACTACATCAGAGAGGGCACAGAGGGCTTCCTATTTGGTAGCCCCGCGGGTCGCTAAGTGCAAGAAGGCACATATCATTGCAGAAGAACTGATCCTTCCAGCAGCAGTGGATATGTGTGAGGCTATGCTCGGAACAGATAACATTAGGTGGATATTTCATGTTTGTTAATGTCTTTGTTAAAAATAAATCTTCAAAATCATCTCCGTTGGAAGACATACTTTTTTGGATCACAGAACATGCGTCAGCCATAGGCTCCATTCAGAAAATTAGAAGAGTTTTATTGGAAAACCCTACAATCTGTTTTTATTTGAGGTAAACATTATTTAGCTTCACAGCACATTTTACTAAAAGATCATTTAAAAATCTATCCTACATACTGTCAAGTAATGCCAAATGTAATAAAATGACTATCTAAAACTCTTGTGATATTAGTACTATATGATTTTAGAGTAAAAGAGTCCAAAATCATATAACATTACAAATAGCTATAAGCCTATATGGTTTAATTTGGGATGTGATTATGAAGGGGTCCTTGGGAAATGTTCTGCCCTATGAGGGGTCCCTGGCCCCATATAGTTTGAGAACCCCTGCTTAAGGTACAGCTTAAGGTATAATTTAAGAATGATATAGGTTAAGAAGGCTTGGGTGAAACACACCCCAGATTCTTGCATGAACAAATGAGGCAAGTTCTGTAGTCTCACTCAAAAGACTGTAACAATTGTTTGGAAGCACAATAGTGAATTTAAATCATTATAGTAACACTGTTAAGAGTACGGTCATGGTAGTAATACTGTTAAGAGTACGGTCCATAGTGAATAGTAACACTGTTAAGAGTACGGCCCATCATTACAATCCATTGCACCTTTCATCATTTTCAACAAAATTCTCCTCACATTCCTGTAATTAATTAAGACCTTTGTCAGGTTTTTAATGGCACACACGACACACTGGAACACGTATGTATCTGTTCAGTGTGTGTGCTCAAAAAAATTAAAATTCATTGTGGTTTCTTTTCTTCAAACCACACAATACTTTTCTATTGATTTGAGAGCTATGGCTATGGCTATGAGCATATGGTGGACTAGAACTTTCTACAGGTGCCCATATCTACAGGGTCGCCACTGAAACAGCTGGCTCGTTAGTTATCACCTGAAGCTTTGCTCAGTATGGATGTAGACTAATTACATTTGGAGAAAAGCAAGTAATGAACCGTTCAAAAGGTCAGAATTTGTGTAGAGTGTTTGTGTTCATGCAAATTCTGGACATAACCTATAGTGTCTTTTCCGTTTACATACGTATTCAATGTCAATATGACCCATACCTCTGCTCTGACAATACCCCTAAGCTCCCGGAACAATATCAGAGGACCAAATCTGATGTTTTCTCTTATTACAGTAATTATTGCACTTGAAATGTAAAAAAAAAAACCAGTGCTGTCAAATCTTGTTCCAGTCTGGGGTCATTACTATTTCTTCCAAAAATACGCAAGAGTAATTATTTCCCGAAAAGGTCATTATCCCATTTCTGACGGCGTGGCATGACAAGAGAACGAAGTTCAACGCTTGTCTCTTCAGCAAGATCCTGAAGCTTAAATGATGAAAGAAGCAATGTCAATAGTGGTCCTTGCCCATTTTGACAAACAAACTAAATATCTGAGCATTTTAACGTGCAGTGAAATTGCTCCACTGATTGCATGGATGACCCTTTTAATAGACTGACTGGCATGAGCAGTCTGATATTGCACATACATACAAATAAAAAAATCCAATATTCACTTTTGACACCAATGCTCCAAAACCGCACCAAGGACTGCATTCAATTTGTGCTGCTATGTTAGAAGGGAGGGAACCGACACTACTGGACTGTCAACCAAACCACAAATCAAAACGTGTCCATCATATCTTTTTTCTTTTTTTTAATGAGAAAATGTAAAAAGTGTAAGTCAGTTGTAACTCTGCATAGATCACAGTGATAAAATGTGTGTTTTAAGTCTTGTGCAGCATGTCTACGGGAGCCGGATCCCAGTCAGCGTCCGTTGTGCCATGTCCAGGACCAGCTTCATTACATGTCCTGGATTCAGTTGATCCACAGCAAAGGATCCTTTACCTTCTTCCTCCTTGTCGAGCTCCACCCCTCTCTTCTTCCCTTTTAAGTCCCCTGCTTGTAAACATGCTCAGGGCTAACAGTTCTTAAATATATTTTCATACAAACACTTAGGTCCAGCCACACAATCTAGTTGAAATGTGTTCTGCGTGTGCCGTTTCATTGGATAAACAGCACCTAGTTTTGACATGGGTGTACCATTCCACTGACAATTTTTTTTTATGTTTACGTAACTTTGTTGGATACCACAAGCAGCCACTTGGGTTTTGATAATGATTTCCGAATTCTATTGTTTGCACTACCGTTTTGGTGAGGGGAAACGGCCAATGTTAACATCAAACAATTTTGAAACAATGTTTTGGGCATCTTGCTATAACTGGATTTCCAAAACTGTTACACAAGTATTAAAACAAACGAGCGAGGTGAGGTGTGTGTTACCGTCAATAACGTCACCATACTGATCTGAGGTAGGATCAAAATAGTGATGTTATTTTTACCAGAACAAACATTTTCATCTTTCTGTCTGTGTGCTTTTACATTACGTTATTAACTCTGAGACACTTAAGAAAGTGATAGGAGAAAAATCAGCACAGTGCTACTCAACATCCCGATCTACAGCGTAGGGTAACCACGGTCACCTACTAGCAACTCAACTAGTTTCTTCTCTAAGCTTATAACCATAATGGAAAACATGATTAACATTTTAAGGACATTATTAACATTAAAAAATATATGACCCTGAATCATCCCCCGCAAAAAAAAAAAAAAAACCCACTCATTTATCTTGAGGGTGATGAACAGGAGGGATGTAAGGGCTGTAACTTTGAGAAGAAACCTCCTTCAGGTAGAAATGTCTGTGGAATAAATGTGGTCCATTTAAAAGAAAAAGGACAGTGTCTGTGAAATTCAATATCCATAATCACTAAAATAACATTTTTAAAAAATCATTCCCAATTCTGCGCATGAGTCTGAACTCCTCCGTCCAAGGTCCAGTTCGTCCCACGCTTTAGTGCGAGTGCAGTTCACATGTAGGTCAGCATTTAGTACATGTCCTTGTAGATCTCCTGCAGGAGCGGGTGGAGCGAAGTTTCAGACTCAGTCTTTTTGATCATCTGCACCAGCTGAGCGTTCTCGGTGACCAGCTGCCGCAGGTCGGCCATCTTCTGCAGCAGCTTAGGGAAGAGGTGGTGCGAGTCAGGGTGGTGCAGCTGCAAGTGCTGGTCCAGGGCCTGCAGGACGCCATCTTGGAACTGCTCCACCTGCTTGACGTTTATCAAGCCTGGCCGGTCTGCACCGAAAGGGGTGAGCAGAAAAACGAAGAACGTTTACATGTATTAGTTTGGAAGAAGCTTTCATTCAAAGCCACTTACAATTGAGGAAGAACAATCAAGCTTCATTAAGCAGCAAATGTAAAGTACTAGGTCTAGTCACAAAGCGCAAAGACAGCAGATGGAAAAAGTGCAGTGACCAGAAATGCAGATCAAAAGAAGAAATTAAATTATATTAAATCAATCAAGTAATCAATCAAGAACAGATAACAGTGATCACTATTCAATCAATACTTTGATAATAGATATGTTCATCGATCAGTAATACTAGATCAACAAATAAATAGCAATTTAAGTCTACAAAAGCAAGCAAAATGTGACGGACTTGGGAATTATTGTTATTACTATTATTATTATTATTATTATTATTAATTATATAGGTCTGTTAGTCACTGAAGCTTAGAAATCTTTAGGGAAAAGAGGCCCTGCTCTGCTCACCTCCACACAGTATAATGGCGGCCACAAACAGAGCGAGGTCGCTGTCGTCCAGCTCCAGGGCGTTGAACTTGACGGCAAACTCAAACTTGGGCTCCATGATCTCGCTGAAGGGCTTGCGGAGGCTGCGCAGGAACTCCCGCGTGACGAAGCCCTTCCCGTTGGCCACCAGCAGGCCGTCCTTGTTCATGAGCGACGGCAGCATGGAGAAGATGGCCTCGTGAACGCCATACTTCAGCAGCGTCACCTGAGCGCGCACACACACAAACACACACACACACACCATTTAGAAGCTAGTGTGCAACTCTTTGCCTGAAGCGGTAACAGCAAAAACAAACCATTTCTTAGAGGTGATAATTCTTCACGTGTTAAATCAGATACCAGGTTATGCAAACACATCTAAATTTTGATTATATCTAGGTATGAATGTATTTACTTGCAGACATGACTAGCAACATAACATGGTCAGCCACCTCCTCCTCTTAACTCAGCATAAAACTGGGTTGGGCGCTGAGAGAGTTTTAAAAGGTAATAGAGGTAACAACATTTTTACACGAATTACTGATGTGACTTCAAGTTCATTCCTTAATCCAGAGCTAGCTGTAACTACCCCTGGTGTGTTGTTACCTGGTCATTGAGGAAGAGGTCCCCAAAGCCTGGGATGTTTTTGGCGAACTCCGTCAGTTCCCTGACCGTCTCAACGGTGGTGCACTGGCAGCGGTAAAACACGTGGACGCCGATCTCCTTATTGGGCGGCGCGCCGTTGAGCTGGTTCCACACCAGGCCGTTCTCAGCCTGCCACAGCGAGTCCATATCGTGGATGACATATGGCTGTGGAGGAGAAGAGAGAGAGCAGCAGAGTGAGTCAAACAAACAAACAAACAAACAAACAAACACACACACACACACACACACACACAGCAAAGGGCAAAGAGCTTTCTCTATATTCACACTAACTTAATACAGACACCTGTAAATGTCCTCTTTGATCTTACATGGCAGGTTCTTATGGTTCTGTCATGTGTCCCATTGACACGAATAGGCTAATTCACACTGCCCACATAAGCTCCAAGGTCATTGGAGTTTTCTCGCGTTTGTTTGGACAGTGTGAACTAGCCTTATTGCGGCAATGACACGACAAGGCTTCTAGAACATGACTGATCTGGGCTCTGGAAGGGTTCAAGAATACCGAGGTGCAGCTGGTTTTGCCGGTGAGGATGCTGCGGGCCTTCTTCTTCGTCATGTTGAGGTTCTTCTGGTAGGCGATGTTGACGTTCTTGGCTAGGGACTTCAGGTCAGACCCGCCGGGATTCTGGTGACTCTGGTGGCTGTGCTCACCAGCCAGCAGTCCAGCCACCAGCTTCTTCTTCTCAGCCTCTGGCATCCGTCCGTACCGGATGGCTGTGGGCAAGATCAGGGCCACGAATGGCAGAACTTAAACCACGTCCCACACAATATCTCAGGTCAGTGATATCAAAACCAGCGTCTGCTCCCGATACTGTAATTCAACTAGTGCAGTACAAATTAATGTAAGGACTTTTTTTGGTTAACTTAACTTTTTTTTTTTTTTTTAAATGTATTTGGTTTATCTATATGTGCCCAGGATCTAAATACAGCCGGACAATTTGGAGTTTTTACATATGGCATGTGTACATTCACATGCGCTTGAGAATCAATGCCTAACTACAACCCACAAGACTGAACATAACTCTTTACAACACTATGCTGGCCGCCGAGTTTAAGGTTGAATCACTATGGCTATGTATGACAACCATAGAGATCATACAGATATTTTGTCTCAGCACAAAGATCTACTAAAAATGATGGCTGTCCATAAACACGTTATATATCATACCATATCTTACCACTAGAGGTCAGACTGAGATCAAATTGCTGAAAAGCACCTCTCCACCATGGGTAAGAGTACAGGGAGTAAATACACCAATAAACTGCCTGACCTGTACCTGCCAGCAGCTACGGATAGAAGTTTCTGCTGGGGTACTGGGGGTTCCCCCCTAGTGCATACAGTGTTCCCATGTAAACTGCTCACCGTCATGGGACATGCCGAGTGCGAGGCATTTCTGGAAGCGGCAGTATTGGCACTTGTTTCGGCTCTTCTTCTGAATCTTGCAGGTGCGGTCGCAGCGATCGTACTCCAGCTTCATACGAATGGTGCGTCGGAAGAAGCCCTGAAAAGAGAGTGATGAGAGAGAGAACTTAACGACCATCTTAACCACACGCTGTGCTGTACAAACCAAATTGTTTCCATGACACGGAATCCAACACAGGAGTAATCGTCTAAAAATACTGCTTAAACTTTATCACTATTATTATTAGTGTGATTGCTCAAGCACACAGCATCGCCAACCACACTATTGATCTTAACGTTTTATTTATTGAGGTTTAGGGTTCAAGTCTCGACTTCTCCATGGTGCGTCCTGTCTCACTGTTGCCACCGTGGCTTAGTCTCAAATACCTCAATTCACGAGCTCTTCAATAAGCATTGAAGGCTTGCGCTTGCTTGGACCCGTTCATTGCCGCTTGTGGCTATATTTTTTATTTATTCTTATTCCACCCGTTTTTTGGCGCTTTTGAGATATCGACAACGCTCCAACTCTAAAACGCCTGTCCTGATCCCGTATAGTGGGCTTGTGAAAATGGCTGCACTGCGGTCAACTCGGGTGGGATGTCACTCCCAGCCCCGACCTCCGAGGTAAATGGAAAACACCATTAGCTCATGTTAGCAGACATTAGCCATGTTGCCATAGATGGCACTCGCTCTGCCAGACTAGGTAGACGGATCTGGCTGCTCATCAGAGATTGTTCCCGAAACAGCAGTTTATATTTCACCCAATGTCAGCGTTATGTTTACATATCCGTCTGGTTATCGAAGATGATTTAAACATTGAAATTAAATATTGAGATACGGTAATATTGAAGACTCGACTATACTATAACTATAGCTGTGATAATGGAGACTTGCAATGAGGGGCATTATGACATGGCTGCTATTTAGTCCTATACACGTTAAAAAAACATCCCTAGGCACTATGCATGTCTTAGATTAGGCAGCGTGATCAGCTCCAAATCACCTGATCTCTACTTACACAGGTGCACCACCACTCACTGTCACAAGTCAGCTTCCTCATAGACAGATGGAAATAATGTTATGGTGCAGCTCACTCCTTGGCCGAGATTAGCCGGGACTGCTAGCAAGGCTTACAGCACGTCTAAAACGTATGGCTTACAGCATTTGAAAGCGGTACTGCCAGGTTCAGTCATGAGAGGCCCACCTTACAGCCCTCGCAGGCGTGTACGCCGTAGTGGAATCCAGAGGCCTTGTCTCCGCATATACGACACTCCACACTGATGCCCATCCCAGATGCGTCCTCGCGACCCAGACGCAGCTGCTCCGTCAGAGACAGAGACGGTGTCTGAGACATATCTGAACACACACATACACACATATTAGACACATGTTAAATACACAGAGACAGTGTCTGAGACAAGTCTGAGACATATCTGAACACACACATACACACATATTAGACACATGTTAAATACACAGAGACGGTGTCTGAGACATATCTGAGCACACACATACACATATTAGACACATGTTAAATACACATATTAGACACATGTTAAATACACAGAGACAGTGTCTGAGACATATCTGAGCACACACATACACATATTAGACACATGTTAAATACACAGAGACAGTGTCTGAGACATGTCTGAGACATATCTGAGCACACACATACACATATTAGACACGTGTTAAATACACAGAGACGGGCACACATACAGACACATGTGACACAACAGACACAGACAAAGACTATACATAGATATATATATATATACACACACACACACACACAGACAGACAAGTAAAAAAAAAAACACTAACTCGGCCCACACACAAATAATACACACACACTGACAAGACGCACGCACACAAACACACACAAATGCCACAGACACACACAAACATGAATGCAGACATAAAAAACACTAACACAAATACAGTCATGGGAGAAAGATTAATGAATGGCACTTCTGAGGTCATATCCATGTTAGCATCCATCATGTAACTTTGCCATCTGCAGAACAACTGTACTAAGCACCGTAGCCACCCGGGGTAAAAACATTAAAATAAATTAAAAAAACAAGCAATCCACTCTACTGTAATAAATACAGTGGTGCTCATCTGACCTGTGAAGTTGGTGGTGGTGGTGGTGTTGTTCTTGGTGGTGGTGGTGTTGGCAGTGGTGGCAGTGGTGGTGGTGCTGGCGGGTACAGGGCTGGTACGGACGCTGCTGCCACCACTGTTGCTGTTGTTATTTTCCTCCTGCTTGCACTCTTCTTCCCTGTGCCCATTCAGGAAGCTGGCGCCCCAACCGCTGCCACCGCTGCTGCTGCCTACAGGCGACACCTCCGTACCCTCGCTGCCCTCCACCTCGCTCCCTTCCTCGCCCGAGCCCGGATCCTGCAGGTCCGACGCCCCCCCACAGTCCGAGGAGAGCGACTCGCCGCCGCCCAGACCCCTGCCTGGTCCTTCTCCTCCTCCTCCTCCTCCTCCTCCCCCCTCCACCCAGCCTTCCTCCCCCTGGGCAGGGGATGATGTCACAGCGTTGGGAGCACTGTGCTCCGGCCGCGGAGACGTCCGAGGCGTCCCCAGCGCGCGCGTCTCCGCTCCGTCCATGGTCCGCAGCGACAGCTGCGCCTCCTCCACCGGCCTCCTGACAGGTCTGGTGGCTAGAGCTCACAGCCCTTCGTCGTCATCTTCATTATTGTCGTCATCATCATCATGGTCGTCTTCATCATTATCGAGTGATGTGCATGACCTCCCTGAAGAAGGAAGGGCAACGTGACCAAAACTCACTTTAAACTTTTTGGAAGTAATGGTGCAAGCTAAATGGGGTGTGTCTAAACGGGGTGTGTCTAAACGGGGTGTGTCTAAATGGGGTTGTGCGCATCCAGGGCACACAAACTCCACACAGACAGATCACAGAAATGAATCGAACGCACCTAGCACTACCTCTCACAGGGTCACATGGGACCAGGTGTGACTTCAGCAGTTTGTGATGAACGAGTCCCCTGCCCCACCCCTTATCTCTTATGTCCTATCAGCATCATTTTCTGATTTTTGAGGATTCCAGCTCTGGAATGTGAACTGTGCACTTGCTTAGCTTAACTAATCAACAATCTTATCAACACCATGTTCAGTTTTCGAAGATTCCAGTTTTGGAATGTTAAAGGTAGAGTCCGCGATTCGGTTTCGCAAAAAGGTTGTTGATATTTAATCTCAACCGATTAAATTACACCCCTCCCTAACGAGCTCCTGTAGCAATGTGTTGATTGGTTGGGATTGTTTCTTGCTGAGCCAGCCACTATGTTTGTCTTACAGAGCCAAGACTGTGTATAAACACTGGAGCACAAACACTGAAAGGCCAGCTAGAGGACCACGAGGAGCAATACGCTGAATTTGACAAAAAAGTTTAGAATCGCAGACTCTACCTTTCACTGAGTAGTTGCTTCATTTAGCCAATGAACAACCAACAAGATGCATTCAGAAAGACCTTAGAACTTAGATTTTCTACAACATTCTACATCATTGTTTTGTGCTTGAAAATGCTAGCCTCGCCGACTAGCTGAACTTGAATACCCTTTCATTACGTCACGGACAGGATGCCTGGCTGTCTTCCTGTGTAAAAGAATGACCTGCCACACACATTTATGCCTGCGATAAGGTAGTGATAAGAAAGTGCTGGAGTGTTTGTTTTAGAGACAATAAAACTGGCTCTTCAGGTAGCTCCCGGGACTTACACTGTGACACACAGGCAATCGAGACTTGGCTCCATTCACTGACAAATATGGAGCGCAAGAGGCACTATGAATGAAAGACACCCTTTCACTCTTACCCCAGTGGGCCAACATAGGGTGGAAAAAGTCAAGCAGGACTAGGCCTATCTTGTATTCAATGAAGAAGAAAAAAAATAAATCAAGTGCAAAGCGAGAAACTGAAACAAGCGCTCTTTTGAGAGCAAAGACGTTTGCGTTAAAAAGGACACACAGGCTCTGTTCGCCACGGCTCATATTTTCTTTTGCGTGGGCGAAACCCCCGAGGACATCCACTCCATTCAGCTCGCCTTTACAAAGCAAAAAAAAGACAGAGAGATGCATGTCCTGAAAGACAAGCCTCAACACAGCATTCTTTAAGTGCAGCCTACACAACAGTCAATGATTTAGGCCTAAACTCAATACACACACACTATAATACTAGCTGAATTATCACAAATTCAAAAGCATAGGCTAAGCCTGTGTCCATTCCTCTTGGGGGGAAAAATGCATTTGCAACACTTGCCTATATTAACTCGCACAGTGTGGCGTTAGCAGGATAGAGATGAGATCAAACTCTAGGCTGGGGGTAAGCCACAGATTTAAGACCACCAAATCTGCCAATGTGCAGATTAGGAGATATGCAGAGGGAGGAGGGGGGGGGGGGTGGACAAGGGGACAGGGCTGGAAAACAAGGTCACGTCCTTGACTAGCCCGGGGTGGGCTACATCAATAACAGATGTGGCTGTCGAGGTTCATATGGACAGTGGGGGCTGAGAGAAAATACTCAGTAATCCTAAACAAGAAGCTTAGCAGGTAGGCTAGTGACACAAAAGACAGACTGCACACAAGCACGCAGAGTCCGACAAGAAGACTCAGTGGACCCCCACAGCCTAAAGACTTTGACACACGTAGCCTTTACACTCACAGCAGATTTGCACAGCTTCAGCGGTGCCAATGTAAATCATTGCACACACTGTACTCAACCAGGTTTGGCCTACTCTCAAAAACAACAGGTTTAGCTGAGCCACTTTAACAAATAGGACTTGAAGTTGATAACAGCAGCAGAAAAGAGCGTCGTCTCTGCCTCCTCACTGGTGTGGCTGGAAACCACGGGTCTGCAGGCTGTTCAGAGGTTGTTGAGGCATGTCGGGGTAGCAACCTGTCGTGCTGGTTTGGTGAATGCTAGGTCTGTGGTTAACGCTCTTGTATGTTAAAAGGCTACTGAGGAACGTCATGACTCATGCAGACTAGGCTTGGCAAGAACACATTCCACAATCTGGTGCATGTTGACTGCGTCCTGACTATTTAATCACAAAATGAACACCATTCGGTAGATAAACTCTCTCATGAAAATTGTTTAAACTGTGTGCAATATACAATTGTTTTAGGGTTAGTATGGTAGCAGAATTATATGACCAAAATTATCCTCAACTCAAATTCATATCCGATTCATGCCACAAGCCTACCAAATTCAAATCGAATTAGCATCGTATAGGCCTCCCACCTGCTGTGACATGCGTTGGCAGTTTTCAAATAAACAAAAAAGACGAATCCACAATATTCGGCCGGTTTGATTTTTTTTGTATACAAAGTTGGTCCTTTCTGTGTTGACACCTGTGGCATGCTACTCCTACTGTTTTCCTTGGGGGGGGAAACTAAATTCAGTCCACTAGTCCATTAGGATCAAACACATTCAGATAAATATCGCATCATTCAGAAAGATACTGTATGTTATTAAAACAAAGGTCTTTTCAACATTTCAAATAAGTCTAACCCTAACCCTGATGAATCACTCCAGAAAAGTTACTGGGCTAGGTAGCTAGCTAGCCATGCAGAGACATCTTGCTGGGCTGCTGGCTAGCTATTAGATCTAAGTGGTTTCACAGGTGGCTTGCATGTTAACCTGTATCTAGTGATCTGTGTAAATCATCCGAAGTATCAATCACAATACTGCATAACTATCCATCACTTCAGCCATAACAAAGCAATTTCCTGAGCACGTTACACCCTATTCAGAGACCCATTATTTGGCTAATTAGCCAACCCTAATAACAGCTAACTTTGCTAAACACAAACCAATAGAGTAACATAGCCCTATTATCAAGCTACGGAGCTAGTAACTTGTTACAAATGTGAAATACAAGCTTAACATAGGTTCACCTTACAACTATCGATCAGTTCAGTTAAAATCACTTAATAACATTAACTGTAAGGCATTTACTTATTCGTGATCTAGCTGAGGGTTAGCTAACGTAAAAGAAGACAGACCGTTGAGTTAAAATAGCCAGGAAGCTAGCGGAGATGCTGACATTTGCCCATGATGTTAGCAAGCTCATATACTGGTATGCTAAGCTAAATCCTGGTCTTACCTGATGTGTCGAGTTCCTATTGCTTGCCAAACAACGGGAAGTTTTCGAGTCCAAAGATAGCCAAGTTAGCTCAATACAGATCTAAGTAAACAGTAAAATCAGTTCTGTTACGGGAGTATCTCTATGCTGTTCCTGCAATGAACCTGAAACAGCTGACGGCATTGCATAATCTCACGTTAGCCAGCTCCCAAGCGCTCTCACTTTGTCCCAATTGCTTTTCTCGTAACAACGTTCATCTCCAGTCAGATAATGTGGGCTATCTAACACTGGCTATCTTGCTAAGCTATCAAACTAGCCCGCTAGTTCGACCAAGTCAGCCCGCAAACACGGCCTGATAGATTGTGTGGCTGCTGGTAAACACAACTCTGGTTGCAGTTATCTTACTGTGTTTATTCTTATCTGCATTGACGACTGAAATCCTTGTAACAAAATGTTTTCGTTTTTCAGGGTCACCAAGACGGGAGTGCAACCCAGAAACAAACTTTCACTCTGCAACGTCCTAATCTAGGCTACCGCGGCTGTTCGATGCTCCACTGACTTTGATTGTCTTGTCTGACAGCCTCTAGTGTGGCTCACTTGGCTAAACGTCAAGCGTGGCGTGATCACTGAACTAAATCAGAACCCTGGACAGTACCGCCAGAGGGGGCTATTGAAGGTCACGGAGGTAAAGCCTATGATGTGAAATGTATTTGCATAGTAAAGTGTATTTAGGATCAATTAACTTGGCTGCTTGAGGCATACAAGGCAAGGACTTTTTTACGTTTTGTAACTGCATGCTCCAAGTAGTCCGAGTCAGATGCTTTACAGTTTTTTTTAATTATTATTATTGTAACTGAAAAATCTAATAGTGTATCCCTATTCTGCTAATAGTGGATAGTGAAATGCCTTGGATAAGTTTACACAGACAAACCAGTTCAGTAAAAATCACATTGTTAAACCATGAGCAGTCCCTAAGCATATGTTTTGGTAAAAGCTTTATTTTACAACATTTCTTGAACAAAACATTTGCTGTATCTACAATAAGCCTACCACTGAACCACAAATTCACAGTAAAAGCAACACTATCGTTAAAAACAGGCCGATGCCAAAAATAAGACACAACAAATTCACACCTGACTCCATCCATACAGACCTAAAACACACGTTCTCTACATTTATATATAACTGTTAATACAGTTTTGAATAAAAACTGGTTAAGAATGCTATTCACAACATGCAGTTTCTTTAAATAATCAAAGAGCCCCAATCGACTGTCAATTTAAAAAAATGTGGCTTAGTATTCACACTTCCATTGTGATTTAGATTGTGATTTACAAACGTTGGCTCATAACTTCCTTCTTGCCATCCAGCACATCAAGTATAGTTTTGCCTTTGTCATCCAGTTTAAGTAAGCTTATTAGCATGGTCATGTTGCACATGTGTATTTCCAAAGAATTCATAAATCACACTTTCTGAATGAAAATAGTAACAGTTCATTTCTCAGTGATCTGTTCAGGAAACACTTTGCTCCATTAAAGTATTGTGCAGATTTATGACATTCAAATTGAAATTGGTCCTTAGTGCTTTTGTGCTCAACTTCCCTAGTACGAAGTCATAATTATGGCTAAGTAGCATTTTTATGCCTAAATATTATGCCTTTAAAATTGTTGTTCTGTGCTTTGTCTTCATCATCTTTCATCATCTTTCATCTTTCATCATTATCATCATCATCTTTACTCCTATCAAAATTATGCAATTACGTCTTATTTCGAAGAACACAACGCAATATTGGAGTCAATGACAGAATTTCAACAGAAGTGTTCGTGACCTTTGACCCTATATTTTGGAATGCATACATTTGTGGACCACAGGGGACATACAGTATAAGCCATAAACCATCACCTCTCCTAAAAACAAAATGATTTGGAAAAAGCCCATTACTGATCCTCACATAACAGTCCAGTCCTGACAGCATACCATTCGGTGTCTGGAGTGCCAAATGCACAGCTTCACCTATACACTGATTATCAGCACAGGGTTGTGCTCTTACTCCTCTGTGCTACTTCAGTTTTCTGTCTCGTTGAGCCGCCACAGTTCAACTATGTACAGGGTTCAGACACAAGAAATGCACATAGACACAGCAAAAAAAAACACAGAAAGAACACAGAGAGAAGCTGTACAATGGTCAGGTAGAGTCAGAACCACAGAAAACCCATAAGGCATCTGTTATAGGGTTGAACTTATTTTTGGTCGTGTTTCTGCCCACTATGTGGGCAATGTGTTTCCTGTGTACAGTATTGTATGCCATGTTTCTAAAATACGGAAAATGGAGATTGGACATTTCTGTTAGGCCTCATGCTTGTTATGGCACTATAAGCTTTCATAAAAAGAGTTGGCATTTATGGTAAAAAGGTCGTACAAAGTCTTAATACATAGGAGTACCTCCAAACAGACATTCTTGTGATGAAAAATGGTTAGAAAATTACAGGCATCGAATCATTTTAATGAAAATTTTACATTCATTTATCAATTTCTGACTGGAGTGCAGCATCCCTTTCATGGGGCTATGCCCATGGTGTGGTACTATGTTCTAATTGTACGAATGCTGTGTGCATGTGTTTTTCATGATTTACCTCATTGCCTTTTAATATACTCAACAAATGTATAGCAGCATGTGGTTAAGTGTATTTTCATCTTTTTCAATCTTTCATTTCATTTTGCTTATAACCGTTTTATTCCTTCATTCTTTCCTCTGGCTCTCGATCTCTATGCCTTTTTCTATCACTTTCAGTTCGATTTCTTTCTCTCTTTTTTCCTCTCCTGTTCCTCTAATTTAAACAGTGGTGACGGAGAGAAGTGGGTTGTACACTTTCTGCCCATCTTCGGAGCGGCTCCCGTGGGCCAGCAGCTCCTGAATGGTGATCCAGTTGTCCAGGATTTTACGGTTTCGCCTCTTCATGCTCTTCTTCTGGCTAAGCTCCAGGATGGAGGCGTGCCCTGGTGAGTCCTGCCCTCCGCCCCCGCCCTCCCCCCGGTCCCTGCTCTCACGGTCCCGCAAGCAGTCCAGGCGGCTCTGCATCATGAACTCACGGCGGCGGCGGTACTCGCGGGCCCGCAGCAGCTGCTGCTTGCGCTCCTCCTTGCTCCAGTAGCGGCCCATCTTCATCTCGCTGACGGCGTCGTCGTCCGTCGTCATGCCGCTGCGCTCTTCACTGATCTTCATGGCGCGCGCCTTCAGCAGCCGGTCCCGCACCGGTCGCTTGGCAACGTAGCGCGACCCATCGCTACGGATCTTCACTTTCCACTCCATGCGTGGGGAAGCAGGGGGGAGTGGTGGTGGTAAGGGTAAAGGTAAGGTGAGTGTATTAGCATTGTTAGCAGAGTTAGCGAGGCTAGCAGAGTTAGCATTAGCTGCATTGGGAGACAGGGGCTCCATTTCCCCAGTAACTGGGTTCAGGGCTGTGGCAGAGGCCTCCTCAGCATGGTCCTGTAGCCACAGTCCTTCGCTGGCGGAGGTTGAGCGCAGCTGCATGCAGCTCTGATAGCGCTGAGGCAGCCGGGAGCCACCGCGACGTCTAGACAAGTAGGGACTGTTCTCCGCACTGCGGCCTCCAGTCACGGGCACCCCGTTAGACCTTGGGGTCCTCCTGGCCTCGTCCGACCCCCTCCTCTGACACGCCCCTGTACCCCCTCCATTTCCGGACAAGGATCGGAACCGGGAGGCTAGGCTGGAGTTCCGGCTGTCGCTCCGCTCCTCGTCTCTCCTGCGGCTGCCAGGAGAGTACGTCTGGTTAAGGTTCTGCAGGTTCTGGCCATGCTGGTCCGTCCGAGTCCGGCGCCTGCTTGGAGTGCGAGCAGGCCGCAGTGTTGCGGAGGCGCTGGAGTCCCCGTCTCCTCCGTGGCCATGAGCGGAGGCAGAGGGAGAGGGGAAACGCTCGCTGGCTAGCGGGGTGCTCCTGCAGCTCTCCCCGCCCGTGTTGTACGCGCTGGTGCTGTCCTTATCCGAGCGCTCTCTCTCTGGTACCTCATTGATATCCGACAGCTCGTGCCTCAGGGGCTGCCCGCTCTGAGCCGGCCTAGCTTTTGCCCCCTCCACCCCTGCCACTTCCTCCTCCTCCTCCACCTCCTCTTCCTCATTGGGTGGCCATGCTTTGAGGCAACGCTCCCGCAGCTGTTGCATCTTCTGTGCGCGCAGGACGTTGCGCCACTTGAACTCCAGATGGCGCAGTTCCTCCTCCAGCAGGGCCAGCTCGTGGCGCATCAGGCTCTCGTTGCGGTTCACGTCCAGCGGTGCCCCGCCCTCGCCCACAAACTCCACCTCCCCGCCTTTAGCCCCTCCCCCCTCTCCGCCCAGCAGCAGCAGGGCGCTCCCGTTCTTCTCGTAGTAGCAGCGGATCTCGAGAAGCTCGCGGTAGCGCATGCACTCTTCCACTGACAGGCCGGGAAGAAGAACCGAGGCCAGAGTGTCCATGTGAGGGGGTGCGTGACCTCCGACCCCTCCTGCCCCTCCCCCTCCCCCACCCACCTCAGGTCCGAGCAGGGAGTCATTGCTGAAGTGCAGCTCTCGGGTGGAGGACAGCAGCGGCGGGGGAGGGGTGGCGTGGAACTTCCGCAAGCTCCCGGGTGTGTTGGTGGCATTAGTGGTGCAGGCGCTGGTCGCATCGTCGGCAAGGAGGTCGTGCTCCGAGGACTCCTCGTTGCGGGTGCTCTCGTCCGTGCGCCCCACGCCACTGTCCAGCTCCTGGCTGTTGCTAAGCACGGTGTGCCACAGCGAGGCTGGCGATGGAGGAGGGGTGTCCCGCGGCAAGCTACGGGAGCCTGGAGGTCTGAACCCTCCTCCAGCCCCACGACCGCTCCCTGCCTCCCCCAGGAAGCATCCCTTTCTCTGGGCACCTCCGCACGGAGGGCTGGGTAGTTGGACGGCGTTGTCCAAAACCTCAATTCCCATCTGAAGCTCCAGCTCCAGCTCATCCACATCCAGCTGGTTGTCATTCTGAGCAGGAAGAGAAGAGAAAGGGGAGAACAGTGAATGGTCAGTAGAATGTAGAATGGTCAGTGAATTCTACTTTGTTAAAGTTCAGTATTGCTTCAGGCACAATACAGCAACAAAGAGAAAAAAATCAACAGACAGAAATACATATTAGAGCTGTCTCTCAGACAAGCTGGAAGCTAGCTAGAACTGGAGAGGCCTACAGACCACAGTGTCTCGCACCAACTGTGATATTTTGTGGAGGATTGGTGATTGGCAAGGCTGAAATCTGGTAGATTTATCTTTATGAAGGACGTATGAGTCAAGCCATTGTCAAGGTTATCCTGGAGGAAATCTTGCTTCCTTCTGCTATGACAATGTTCCCGAACTCTGAGGATTATTTAAAGGCTCCATGCCACACAGGCAGGTCGATGGAGGACCATTAGATCAAGACCCTGTCCTGGCCAACCCAATCTCCAGACCTTAACACCATTGAAAACCTCTGGGATGTGATCAAGAGGAAGATGGATGGTCACAAGCCATCAAACAAAGTCAAGCCTTGCGTCAGTAGTGGCATGAAGTCACCCAACAGCAATGTGAAAGACTGGTGGAGAGCATGCCGGGACGCTTGAAACTATGATTGAAAATCAGGGATATTCCACCAAATACTGACTTACAACTATCCTTAAATTAGTATTGTGTTGTTTAATAATGAATATGAACTTGTTTTCTTTACATTATTTGAGGTCTGAAAACAATGCATCTTTTTTTTTTTTTTGACCAGTTGTCCTTTTCTGCAAATAAATGCTCTAAATGACAATGCTTGTATTTAAGACGAATGTTACCTATACCTACATATACCTATAAATAGTAAAACCAGAGAAACTGATATTTTGTATTGGTCTCTTAATTGTTTTCTAGAGCTGTATATTCTGAAAGTTGATTTTACACAATGACCATAGGACAGTCAGGAAGCGCATGGAACCTAGATGTAATTTGCACCAATACCACCAGAGGGCAGTATAGCCCCAAACACCAAGCCATGGTCCTCTGCCTGTTGAAACTGGAATCTATCCACCCATCTATTGTCAGGGGTGGTGTAAGAGTGGGTGTTCCTGCCACACCATCTGTGTCAGGGACACACGGGCCCCGAGGCCTCAGACGGACTCAGCCAGTCCAGCTAGCTCAGAGCTCCAGTGACCCAGAGACCCAGTTGCCCACAAGCAGGATCAGCATGCATTCCCATACAAGCAAATCATTTAGAAAATGTATAGCTTATTAAAATTAATACTTTTGAAAGGCACACTGTAAACAACCACATACAAAACCGGCACTTTTTGGCTTCTGCACCATACTTCACTGTTATGGTGATGGTGCTGGGCTCATCCTGCTCTTTATTGTATGATTTGTAGTATCGGTCTGCTTCACACCTAAAGATGATTTCATTTATAGGATCGTTGGATTATGGGAATTTTCCACTCTTTTTACGCAACCTTCTCTCTTTAATATACTGTATAATTTATTTCCTGAATTTATCACAAATTGTACATTCGCTACTCAACCGTGAACATTAATCTGTCAGTAGACTTGCACATCTCTTTTGATTCATGAATTGGATCAGACTTTTTCAGAGCTGAATGGAGACTTTATGTAAATATTTAGTTATTTGCTATAGATTGTTGTTTCAGTTTATCAGGTATTGACTCTAGTACTGCACTCAGATCCATGGCCGTCGCCGCGGGTGATCTTGTCTAATCGATATTCATAGGGGGAGAATAACTCTCATATGAGAAACCAAGTGAGAGGCATTGATTGTCTTTTCATGTCTTTTTGATTTATATGCCCTAGTAATGCTCACCCCTACTGCCCTTGTCTTCTGTTTGTCTAGATGTCACTCTCTTTAACTCTCTCTATCTTTTCTCTGTCTCTCTCTCTCTTCTCTGTCTCTCTGTCCCTCTCTTTTCTCTGTCTCTCTCTCTCTCTCTTTTCTCTGTCTCTCTCTCTCTCTTTCTCACACACACACATGCACGCCCTCTCTCTCACGCACACACACACACAGACATACACACACACACATACATGCACGTCCTCTCTCTCTCACACACACACAGACACACACACACACCCTCTTTCTCTCTCTCTCTTTTCTCTGTCTCTCTCTCTCTCTTTCCCTCTCTCTCTCACACACACATGCACGCCCTCTCTCTCTCTCACACACAGACAACACAGACACACACACACATGCATGCCCTCTCTCTCTCTCTCTCTTTGTCTCTCTCTCCTTTATCATCCTCTCATCTCCTTTGCATTCACATTCCACTCTTTCCTCCATCTCCAGTCTCTGTTCCCTCTCTCCTGACAGACATGTAAGCTCCTAATCTCAGCGCCCATATTTATTAATGTGCCGCCTCTCTGCTCTCTCTCTCTGTCTGTGTCCCTGCATCCCTGCCCCTCTGGCTTTCCCCATCTACTGCCTTAGTATGCTACCTTCCTTTGTCTCCATTGATAAGACTGCTGTTTGTTTGTGAGTGTGTGTGTCTGTGTGTGTGTGTGTGTATGCGTGTGCGTGTGTGTGTGTGTGTGTGTGTGTGTGTGTGTGTCTGTGTGTGTGTGTGTGTGTGTGTGTGTGTGTGTGTGTGTGTGTCTGTGTGTGTGTGTTTGTGTGTGTGTGTGTGTGTGTGTGTGTGTGTGTGTGTGTGTGTGTGTGTGTGTGTGTGTCTGTGTCTGTGTCTGTGTCTGTGTCTGTGTAAGTGTGTGTGTGTGTGTGTGTGTGTGTGTGTGTGTGTGTGTGTGTGTGTGTGTGTGTGTGTGTGTGTGTGTGTGTGTGTGTGTGTGTGTGTGTGTCTGTGTAAGTGTGTGTGTGTGAACTGCTCAATTTTAATGGCTCTACTTGCCCTCTGGCTTGTGTGCTAATGTGGACAGCAATTTGTTCTAGGCCCTTGAATGTGCCTTTGTGCATGCAGATTTCATGTGTAAGTGTGTGTGTGTGTGTGTGTGTGTGTGTGTGTGTGTGTGTGTGTGTGTGTGTGTGTGTGTGTGTGCGCGCGCGCACCTGTGTGTGTGTGTCTTTCTATAGACAGGAAAATTGAATATAAAGAAAGGGGACAGACAGAGAGGATGTAGCTTAATATGTTTGTGTGTGTGTGTGTGTGTGTGTGTGTGTGTGTGTGTGTGTGTGTGTGTGTGTGTGTGTGTGTGTGTGTGTGTGTGTGTGTGTCTGTCTGTCTGTCTGTCTGTCTGTCTGTCTGTCTGTATGTTTGTCTGTATGTTTGTATGTGTGTGCGTGCGTGCGTGACATCAGAGATAAATTGGATTTTGTTTATCAGAACATCATCAGATTCCCCCCCATCTCCATATCACAGACTTCCAAGGCGATCAGGATATTGAATATTATGGGATATCCTGGGAGTGCCAGTCTCTACAGAGCTGACCTTGAGGGAAATAAGGGAATGACACACTTACAAACAGAAAAGAGTTCCCCCCTCTCCTCCCTCCCTCCCTCCCTTCTCCCTGCTCTCCATCTCTCCACACCTCTCCCCAAATATCCTCTCATCTGTCTCCCCCCTTCTTCCCCTCACCTTCCCTGTCTCCTTTCATGTTTCTAAATGAAGAAGGGAAGAGGCGCCGCAGCTCTGCATGTGTTCCTCGCTCAGACGGAAGCATCCCAGGCTGGAGCCCACAAAAAGACGCTTCCATTTCCATTTTTTGAGGTTTATGATCCCAAAATACAAACTGTATGTGTAGCAGTATTCACAATATAGTACGAGGACGTGTGGCAGAAGAAAAGGTTTGTGTGCATAAACTGTTTTGTCTGATGATAGCAGGCAGTGGGAGAACTCCACAGAACACACACACACACACACACACACACACACTAAACTAAAATGTGAAGTGGGAACATAGACATGTAGAAAACCTTGCAGCTAAAATAAGGTTTCTTCCAGTAAGACCTGGGTTGTTAATGTGCACCTACCACAAATATACCTTATTTGATCCCTTGTAGGCACGCTAGATGCATCACCAGATGCCTGTCAAGATGAACTGTAAGTGATTCATGTAAAGATATTTCTGAGAGAGAAGGGAGGGGTGAAGTGATACTTGTGTACTCTCACTGTATACAATGGAGGATGGCAGGTTGCAGTGGTGTTACAGAGTGGTGTTGCACATATACACACTAATCTCTACATCTACAGCTGTGTTGGTTAACAGCAGCCCTATGTACATCTACAGCTGCGTTAGTTAAGAGCACCTATATGTACATCTACAGCTGTGTAAGAGTAAAGAGCACCTCTTTGTACATCTACAGCTGTGTAAGAGCTATAAGCACCTATATGTACATCTACAGCTGTGTAAGAGCTATGAGCACCTCTATGTACATCTACAGCTGTGTAAGAGCTATGAGCACCTCTATGTACATGTAACAGGGTTAAAAATACATATGTTTATTGTCATAAGATATTTATTTTTCTACCTGTTGTGTGTTTTATTGTTTCTATTGCTGCTGTTGATATGTTTCGCTTAATGTATGGAACTGCAAATACCACACTGCTTATTAATCTTTTCTGTGCTAGTCTGGCTAGTAACCAGTTATGTCAGTGAGTGCTGATTGGTGGAGGATCTAATTAATGCTGATTGGGTGAGAACGGGAGAGGAGAGAAAGCGTCTGTAATCCTGAGAGAGGAAACCCCAGGTATGACGTGGAGGACAAGGAAGGCAACACGGTTTTTTCCATAGGACTTCGCGTTCGTTGTGTGGACTATTGGGCTTGTTGGCAAAACAATCCCTGACGGGACACTGACGATAACCAGAGAGAATCCATACTGACCGGAGAAATCACATACTGGTCGGCGAATATTCATCCACCCCAAGGTAGAGTGACGTCTTTTCTTTTTGCTGCTGACTAGAGTGAAGCGGCCAGTAAGTTTTCGGCCACAACGCACGCTAGCGACGACCCAGGCCTGCTACGTTTGGGGGTTAGGAGAGTGTTTACCTGCTACGGTAACGTTGGGGACATTGGGTGTGTTTTGGGGTAGCTTTAACATTGTAGCTAGCTAACAGGTAAGCTAACCGCCTACCAGGTTAGTTGTAGCTTTGTTGGAGTGGGTATATGTTTTGTTTGTCAACGTGTATATTAATTTTGAAAGCGACCTGTTGTCGGGCACTATGAGTTTATGAATCAGTTTTCTAAATGTTTGTTTGTATTATATATGATATTTGATAATAATAATAATAATAATAAGTCGCTAGATAAAGCCATTGTGTTGGGTTTTATTTATATTCACAAGGGAACAGGGACCCATAATATTAACTAGATATACATGAACTTTAAGCTATTCTCCCTTAGCTAATCACTTAGAGTAGCGAAGGGAGCGCTACATAAATGGAGGCTCCAGTGAGAACTTATTTTGGGTTTCTAGTAGTTTTTTTCCCCTTTAATTTTTTGTGAGATAAATAAGTAAAATGACTGACCGGGCCAAGTTAGGGATAGAACTGAAGGGATGGTGCCGTGTCATGGGCATTAGTGAAGCACAGGCTTTACTTGTGGTAGTTCCTGAAGGCATTGAGACTGAGAAGATAGAAGAAACTTTGGAGTCAGTTAAATGCTTGGGACGGGTGCGTGTCAGAGGGAGAACATTCAATGCTGAACTTAAAAGCTTAATTGTATTATGTGAATGCAAAGAGGCTATACCTCAAGAACGTGTTCCCACAGAGGTGATCCCTAGTGATGAGACTGAGCCATGGCCAATCATACTGAGTGAGCCTGCTTTGCTTGAGGAAGCACCACCTCCACTGTCAGACTTAAAGGGCAAATTAGAACATTTGCTTGAAGCTGAAGGCAAGACTGTAGAAGACTTGCCGTCTTTGTTTTCTCTTGCAAGTCCTGCTTCAGGCTCAACCGAGTCTGTCTTGAGAGCAGTTGGAGAGTTGTTTGAGAAGGCCAGAAAGCCCTCAGGGGAGGGTGGTAGCTATCGGCGTCTTCGTCTCTTTTCTGGCCTACTGCCCACACCAGCTGGTGAAGAATCGTTTGAGCAATGGAAGGATCAAGCCCACCTCATGATTGAGGAGTCTGACTGTTCCCGTAAAGAAAAACGAAAACGACTCATGGAGAGCCTTAAAGGGCCAGCCCTTGAAATAGTTAAAGCAGCGCGAGTAGCAAATGTAGATGTCACTCCTGAACAGTGTCTAGAGTCTCTTGAGGATGCCTTTGGGTCAGCTGAATCAGGTGATGATTTGTACTTTGCTTTTAGATTAATGAAGCAGCGAGAAGGTGAGAAGTTGTCAGAGTTCCTGAGGCATCTTGAGCATTCTTTGCTGAAAGTAGTTGAGAGAGATGGGCTGCCTAACGCTTGTGTTGACAAAGCACGAGTGGAACAGCTATTAAGGGGAGCAGTATCTTCTGACATAATGCTAGTGAATCTCAGAGTAAGAGAAAGGAAAAGCAACCCGCCAACCTTTCTGCAGCTCCTGAAAGAGATACGCGTGGAGGAGGAATATGAAGCTTCAAGAGCAAAACTAGTGTCGTCTGTAAACTGGGTGCAAGCACAGTCGGGCATGGATTGGAAGTTGTCCGAAATGCAGAGCTTGAAGTCAGAGATGAAAGAATTGAAATCCCTAGTAGCAGCGGTGGCAGTGAAGCCCCTCCCATTTGGACAAGAGAGTGCAAAAGTATCAGTGGCCTCTGCCATGGCAACAGGAGTCCAACGGGAAGCGGAAGTCACAGCTCTAAAGAAACAGGTCCAGCGACTGCAGCAGCAGTTAGATAACAAAATTACTGAACAAGAGCCATCAGTTTCAGTTTCTGCTGTAGAACCTAGGCGAACAGATAACCCTCCCAGAAGGTCTCCAGTGGAAGAGCAGTTTTGTTATAGATGTGGAGAGGATGGACACTTTGCAGGGAAATGCCCAAACTCTGCAAATCAGGGTAAAGTTATTAGGAAGTTAATTCAGGCCCTGAGAATTGCCAGAGACAATCAAGCAGATAAAAGCTCAAGAGTGAATTGTGAGGTCAAAAAGAGTGCTGTGACCACCCTGAAGGCTTCACACATTCCCGATGGTTTAGTTGGTCCACCTAGTATTGTACCCTTGAGGGTGAATGGTAACCCATGCAAAGCATTACTAGACAGTGGCTCCCAAGTCACTATCATCTTTCAATGCTGGTACCAGCAACATCTGTCTGATGTTCCTATTTTCCCAGTTTCAGGATTGAATTTATGGGGCTTAAGTGACTCCAAGTCTAGTTATCCATATCGGGGTTATGTGGTAGTAGATGTGGAGTACCCAGCCGAACTTGTTGGTTCTTGCAAGACTGTTTCTGTTCTTGCTCTCATCTGCCCAACTCCTCACACCTCTGACCAAATTTCTATCATAATTGGAACAAACGCCAACCATGTTAAACGATTGGTGCAGCAGTGTAGAGAGGATGGAGTGGATGTCACGCAAACCTTTGGTCAAAGTGCTTTTGTAAGCCAGAAGCCGTTTTCGTCCACCAGCTGTCAGCTCAGTGTACAAACTGAGGATGAAGTTGGTTGTGTGAAATGGCAGGGCCCTGGCTCTTTGACGCTGGCTCCTGGTCAGGAAGCAGATGTAGCTTGTGAAGTGGAATTAAAGTCCAAAGTGGATGGAGAAATACTTATGGTTGATGCATCTACTGTTGCTCCACTTCCAGCCGGGGTCCTGCTTAAGCCGATGGTGGTGCCAGGCCGGGCATTATACACCCACAGCTGCCGGGTCCTGGTGAAGAACGAATCCTTAAGAGAAACAGCCATACCAGTGGGTACTGTAGTGGGTAACCTACATCTCATAGATTCGGTAACTACTATCTCCTCTGAGATGCCTGCTACTTCAGATGTATTCGATGCTGGTTTGATTAGCTTTGGAGACTCGCCAGTCACTGAGGAATGGAAAGAACGATTGCGAGCAAAGCTGTCGCAAAGATCCCATGTTTTTTCCCTTCATGACTGGGATGTTGGCTTAGCCAAAGGAGTTGAGCATCGAATCAGGCTGATGGATTCCCGGCCATTTCGTCAGCGGTCGCGACGTCTCACACCTGCTGACATAGAGGATGTAAGAAAACACTTGCAGGACTTGCTTCAAGCAGGCATAATCAAGGAATCCCGCAGTCCTTATGCCTCACCAATAGTAATAGTGAGAAAGAAGAATGGTGCGGTAAGGATGTGCATAGACTACCGCCTACTTAATAGTAGGACTGTTCCAGATCAATATACAACTCCATGTATTGATGAGGTGTTGAATGTATTGTCTGGGAGTAAGTGGTTCTCGGTCCTTGACCTTCGGAGCGGCTATTACCAGATAGCCATGAATAAGGAAGACCAAGAAAAGACAGCCTTTATATGCCCCTTAGGTTTCTTTGAATTTGAGAGGATGCCGCAAGGGATTACTGGGGCCCCAGCGACCTTTCAAAGACTGATGGAGAAAGCTGTGGGGGATATGAATCTGCTCCAGGTGATTGTGTACCTGGATGACCTGATTGTGTTTGGTAGGTCGCTTGAAGAGCATGAGGAGAGATTGTTGAAGGTGTTAGATAGGCTAGGAGAAGTGGGGTTAAAGCTGTCCCCTGACAAGTGCCAGATTTGTTTGCAGGAGGTTAAATATCTAGGGCACATTGTTTCAGTGGAAGGGGTGTCGCCGGACCCTTCAAAGATTGAGGCTGTTACACATTGGCCCAAGCCTACAAACTTAAAAACCTTACAGTCTTTCCTGGGCTTCTGCGGTTACTACCGTAGGTTTATTGCCAAATATGCAGCTATTGTCAGACCTTTGACTGAAATCACCAAAGGTTATGGTCCTAGACAGAAAAGCATAAAACCTGCCCCAGATTCAAATAAAACTTATATGAAGGAGTCTGAACCGTTTGGTTCACGATGGGACCAAGAGTGTGATGAAGCGTTTCATCAAATCATTCATTGTTTGACACATGCGCCAGTATTGGCTTTTGCGGACCCCCAAAAACCGTACATCTTGCATGTGGACGCCAGCCTTAAGGGGTTGGGTGCAGTTCTTTATCAGGAGTATCCTGAGGGCCTTAAACCAGTGGCCTTTGCCAGCCGAAAGCTCAAGCCATCCGAAAGGAACTATCATATCCATCAGTTGGAGTTCCTTTCTTTGAAGTGGGCTGTGGTGGATAAACTGCATGATTATTTGTATGGAGCTAGGTTTACCGTCCGTACAGATAACAATCCGCTCACTTATGTTCTTACAACAGCTAAGCTGAATGCTGTTGGACACAGGTGGTTGGCTGCACTGTCCACTTATGAGTTCGACCTCCAGTACCGTCCAGGCCGTCAGAACACAGATGCAGACTTGTTATCAAGGAACATGTTTGATGAGGAAAAGCTTGATGAATGGGTGACCATACCCGAAGATTGTATTAAGTCCATCTGCCACTGTGTTGGTGTACAGCTGAGTGGTCATGTCAGATATGTTGATCAGTTGGGTGCCGCTCCAGGCTGTGTGCCAGATATCTACAGTTTTCCAACACAGTTGAGGGCGACCTCTTTAGACCAGGTGTCCAGGCAAGAGCTGAAGGAAGCTCAAGAACAGGATGACTTGATAGGACCCACAATACAGGCCGTTAAGAGTGGGAAATGGTTTGGGAGTACAGAGCCCAGTCAGGGCCTGACCTGTATGAAGAGAGAACTAGGGAAATTGACCATGAAGGATGGACTACTGTGTCGTCTGGCCAAAAGAGCTGGTGGGGAGGAAGTGGTTCAGCTTGCCTTGCCTAAACAATATCAGGAAGTTGTGCTAAGGTCTCTCCACGATGACCTTGGACATTTAGGGGTTGAGCGGACGATTAACTTGATTCGGAGCCGGTTCTTCTGGCCAAAGATGTCCGTAGATGTAGAGACATACATAAAGAATTGTGGACAGTGTGTCACCTATAAGTCACCATGCCAGAGAGCTGCTGCGCTACAACAAATTAGTAGTAGTGGGCCTATGGATTTGGTGTGTATAGACTTTCTCTCGATGGAGCCGGACTCAAAGGGCATAAGTAATGTCTTAGTAGTGACCGATCATTTCACAAGATATGCTCAGGCGTTTCCCACAAGGAGCCAGAAGGCTCATGTGGTCGCCAAAGTATTGTTGGAGAAATTCTTTGTACACTATGGACTCCCGGCAAGGATCCATTCAGATCAAGGGAGGGACTTTGAGAGTCGCTTAATAAGAGAGATGTTGGGAATATTGGGGATCCGTAAGTCGCGAACCACCCCATATCACCCGCAAGGTGATCCACAACCTGAAAGGTTCAATAGAACTCTGCTGTCTATGCTTGGCACATTAAACCAAGGGAAAAAACGCAGCTGGAGTCAGCATGTGAGTTATTTAGTCCATGCCTACAACAGTACCAAGTGTGACAGCACCGGATACTCGCCATACTACTTAATGTTTGGGCGTGAGGCAAGGCTCCCTGTGGATCTGTGTTTTGGAACTTCGCCAGAGGGAGTGGAAGATGCTTGTCAGGAACGGTATGTTATGCAATTGAAAAAAGATTTACAAGAGGCCTACAAACTTGCAACTGAAGTGTCTGACAAAAGACACTTGAGGAATAAGCGACTGTATGACAAGACAGTGAGAGTTCAGTCTCTTGAGGTTGGGGACCGAGTGCTGTTACGGAATCTTGGACTGCGAGGGAAACACAAGCTGGAGAGCAGGTGGAACCCATGCCCATATGTCATAGTGGGGAAGATGCCTAATCTCCCTGTTTTCCAGATACAGCGAGAGGATGGAATAGGGGTGGTCAAGACCATCCACAGGGACCATCTACTCCCCATAAATACCCTTGTGAGGATGCCTGGACTAGACCTCGAAGAGGAATTGACTCATGAACCAAGGACGAGAGCAGACACCCGCCTTAGGCAAATGGCGAAGACCCATGAGACTCCGAATGCTGGGAAAGAGGGACAGGAGTTATCTGATTCTTCTGATTCAGATTACTTTATAGCACAGAGATCTCAAGACGGTCGGGAAGAGTTGCCGAGATGGTATAGGGATCCTCCAAATCCTGGAGTCTTTCTACCAAGTGATGATGATACTACACAGATTGAGGCACAGGCATCATCAGAGTGTGAGCCTGAACCAGTTGAAGTAATTCCCAGCCAAACCGTTCAGGAAAGGGTGTCTGAAGAATCAGGTAGTGCTGAAGGGGAGCCTAAGTCCCCAAAGATAGTCAGCACACCGATACCTAGAGTGGCTAGACAGTCCCAAAGATCCCCCAGGTCAAAGGACCGAGTTACTAGTCCCATGAAATCGCGTCCCAGGAGAACTGTCAAACCAGTGGTTAGGTTAACCTATGATAAACCAGGAAGTTCCAGGGATCAGGCTATTACCATAATTCATGGAGGAATAACAATTCAAATAGGCCATACTTAAAGGTGTACTATTGGAGTATGATTTTCTTTAAAATGTGCTGATGAGGACACAGCCATTATACCAGGGGGAGGGTGTAACAGGGTTAAAAATACATATGTTTATTGTCATAAGATATTTATTTTTCTACCTGTTGTGTGTTTTATTGTTTCTATTGCTGCTGTTGATATGTTTCGCTTAATGTATGGAACTGCAAATACCACACTGCTTATTAATCTTTTCTGTGCTAGTCTGGCTAGTAACCAGTTATGTCAGTGAGTGCTGATTGGTGGAGGATCTAATTAATGCTGATTGGGTGAGAACGGGAGAGGGGAGAAAGCGTCTGTAATCCTGAGAGAGGAAACCCCAGGTATGACGTGGAGGACAAGGAAGGCAACACGGTTTTTTCCATAGGACTTCGCGTTCGTTGTGTGGACTATTGGGCTTGTTGGCAAAACAATCCCTGACGGGACACTGACGATAACCAGAGAGAATCCATACTGACCGGAGAAATCACATACTGGTCGGCGAATATTCATCCACCCCAAGGTAGAGTGACGTCTTTTCTTTTTGCTGCTGACTAGAGTGAAGCGGCCAGTAAGTTTTCGGCCACAACGCACGCTAGCGACGACCCAGGCCTGCTACATTTGGGGGTTAGGAGAGTGTTTACCTGCTACGGTAACGTTGGGGACATTGGGTGTGTTTTGGGGTAGCTTTAACATTGTAGCTAGCTAACAGGTAAGCTAACCGCTTACCAGGTTAGTTGTAGCTTTGTTGGAGTGGGTATATGTTTTGTTTGTCAACGTGTATATTAATTTTGAAAGCGACCTGTTGTCGGGCACTATGAGTTTATGAATCAGTTTTCTAAATGTTTGTTTGTATTATATATGATATTTGATAATAATAATAATAATAATAAGTCGCTAGATAAAGCCATTGTGTTGGGTTTTATTTATATTCACAAGGGAACAGGGACCCATAATATTAACTAGATATACATGAACTTTAAGCTATTCTCCCTTAGCTAATCACTTAGAGTAGCGAAGGGAGCGCTACATACATCTATAGCTGTGTTAGTTAAGAGCACCTCTATGTCAGGTCGGGCCAGTAGCAGAGAGATGTTGGTGCTGTCCTCTCGGGTCAGGATAGCCACGGCCTCCTCCCGGTTCTGGACGTCCATACCATTTATCTGCAGAAAAGAGAACATGGCTGTGCTGTCACCTACATAGAAACATACATATACAGTATACATATAATACATACATACATACATACATACATACATACATACATATATACATGCATACATACATAGATACATACATACATATAGTACATACAGTACATACATACATACATACATACATACATACATACATACATACATATAATATATATAATACATACAGTACATACATACATACATACATACATACATACATACATACATACATATAATACATACATACTGTACATACATACAGTATATGTATACATAAATAACACTAGTGTTACTGGAGTCATTTGATCATTATTATCAGCTTATCTGCTTATCTTACTTTATCTTCTCTGTGCACAATGTTATCTGTAGTCTGTTTAATTTGACTGTGCATTGAAAAGGAGTCACTGTATTTAAAATAAATGTAATATCTAAATTTACAGAATTCTGGGTATCAACACTGAGAGGTGTTTTGAAAGTGTAAGTGTTTACCTGCAATATTCGGTCCCCCTCTCTTATGCGTCCATCTTTTGCTGCAATGCTGTTGGGGTTCACCTGAGTGGAGAAAGAGAAGAGAAGAGAAGAGAAGAGAAGAGAAGAGAAGAGAAGAGAAGAGAAGAGAAGAGGAGAGAAGAGAAGAGGAGAGAAGACACGAATGAAAATAAGAAGGATGGGGAACAAACAGTGGGAGTAAAGGCAGATACAAATAGAATAACATAAACAAATGGCATCACTGACATAGTTTACTGCTTCATTGCCCTCTTATCCGTATAATAGTCCCTCATGAGGACATTGTATACCCACTACGCTGTTCTACAACCAATATTTTGAATGCTGAATCTCTCCATTTTTATCCACTATTATTCTTGTGTAAATCATGTATGTACCATCTGTATGTACCATGGAATCTTGTATGTATGTATGTATGTATGTATGTATGTATGTATGTATGTATGTATGTATGTATGTATGTATGTATGTATGTATGTACAGTATGTATGTATGTATGTACAATATTTATATGCCGCATATGCCAAATATATTTTATCTCGATCCATGTATGAATTCATCTGCTTGCCTCTGGCACTCTTTTCTTCTCCTCTCCTCCCTTCCCTTCTGCTCCTCCTCTCCTCTCCTCCCTTCCCTTCTGCTCCTTCCCCCCTCATTTTTCCCCCTGTGCACCAGTCACCTTAGTACTTGCTCTAGG
>NC_045155.1:29826203-29838703 GCF_900700415.2 Clupea harengus
AGACCGACAAAACAGAAACAGGGAAGAATTTAACACCAAAGAACAAACATCCACAAAGCACATCTTGATGAGGGTCTAGACTCTAGAGAAACAGGCTGACAAAGAGAACATGTGTAAAGCAGGGTGTACAAAGGCTTGGGAGAGAAAGGATCAGGACAGATTTCATGGGAGACTACAAGAACCACAGAGACTCAAGACAAGATGAAGAATTAACCCAGCTGCCAGCTGGCCCTGATGTGGTCAGACCCGTGCCAGATGAGGGCCAGATCTGGGCCAGATGTTCCAATCAGCTGATAACTAGGAAGCCTTCGGCAGGTGAAATTACAGTTTATATGTGTTTTCCAATGGAGTTACGAGGTGGCTTTTGATGGATTTGATGATTCCTTTGTGCATACAGTCAAACAATGAGTGTAAGAGAATTACAGAGCATGAAACATCAATGGAGTCAGTGGACAACACATAAAAACGAATACAGTACAGTCTACACAATGTGGAAGAGAACGTTTTTATTGAGACCTTCAGTCGACCGTCACCATCAAAAGAGCGCAGTATGTTATTGATGTGCCCTCTCTGTGAAGAATGAAAGAAAGAGAGAGATAGAGAGAGAGAGAGAGAGAGAGAGTAAGGGAAGGAGGAAGGAAGAAAGATATGGAGAAAGAGACACAGGTAAGTGAAACAGAACTTGGAGAAAAGGATCCAGCTTATTAAAAGTGCATTAGATTAATCAGCATACAGGCAGGGAAAGAGCTGGTCTGAAGATTTGGCCAATTACAGGAGAGAGACTGAGAATGAAGAAACTGACAAGGTTCCTAACAGGATGTAGCAGAAGTTCTCTTTGACAGGGTAGACCACCTCCGGAAAAACAAAGTGTTTCTGATGAAACAGCTCGTCCATATGATGCCAGCGCAGACTCAAACAGAGGCTCTCAACGCAGACTCAAACAGAGGCTCTCAACGCAGACTCAAACAGAGGCTCTTAGTGCTGACTCAAACAGAGGCTCTCAACGCAGACTCAAACAGAGGCTCTCAACGCAGACTCAAACAGAGGCTCTTAGTGCTGACTCAAACAGAGGCTCTTAGTGCTGACTCAAGCAGAGGCTCTTAGTGCTGGCGATGTGTCTTCAGATTGTGTCTTAATATTTTAATGGATTTGTGCTGCATCCCATTACCAGTAATGCACTGGGGTGTTTTTGCTAAGTACATTGTGTATGAACATTTGGGGAAGCTTTATCATTGTGAATGTGCACTGCTTTATTTTCATAGGTTAACTAAATACACATCCATGTTGGTGTACCTATACAAATACAATGTAGGATTCAATTAAATTAAATTGTATCTACATAACGCCAATAACAATTGTAATTGTTTCCAGGCGCTTTACAGAGCCCAGAACCTGAAGCCCCTTGAGCAAGCACTAACAAATGCAAAAACAGAAAATGCATTACAGTAATTGATTTGAGTGTGCTAAATTCAAAACATCTCCAGGGTATTGTCATAGGCACAAACACACAGCCAGTCTCTGTGGGGTTCCATCCAGGTCAGATGCCAGGCTTCCCCAGTGTTGCGTAATCCACTTGCCCTCCAGGGGGACCCCACCCCAGGGGTGCGGAGGCCTGAGGGAGCTCTGTGTGCATATTGATTCCTGAGGTGAGTCATTTGGCGTTGACAGCTGGCACACAATGGATGACCTCAATCCAGTGTAACCCTGTTGATATTTAACCTGGGGCATTGGAACTGCTTATGTCATCTATTCTAAGCCTTCTCTACATTGAACTGGTCCAATCACATTTTGACAGTTTGCTTACAACTGCTTATAAAAACGAAATTTTGTATATGTCAGACGATTTCTGAAACCTATCACTCTCTTTGTGTATTTATTTATTCCGTTTATTGTCACCAGTTTTGTCAAATTGTTCTATGAAGTGCACTGTAACAGTGTGACTGTAAGACAGGAGTGTTTTTAGATTTATCACACTAGGGTATAGTTAGTGATTGTAGTATGTGTGTTATTGTGTGAGTGTGCGTATGTGTGAGCATTGTCACTGTTTCGTTTCTCCCTTGGTAAAAACATCTGTGCTCCTCTCGTGCATAATCTCACACACTACATGAACTCTCACTCACATCGCACCAGTTTAATTGCCGCCTACTAAACTCGGACCAAATCTCTTGTTTTGAGATCCAATTAATTAAAGTAGGCAGAGTCAACCCCCTTTTAATTGCCCTTGTGTATCGTCCGCCAAAGATAAATAGAGACTTAATTCTAGAATTTGCGGAATTTTTTTCCAATACCATGCCCAACTTTGATCGCATCTTAATCCTTGGGGACTTTAAAATGTATGTTTGCTGACCCTCTAAGCCACTTGTGAGTGAATTTATGCATCTAATTGAATCTTTTAATATGACTCAGTTTACCACTGGCCCTACACACAAGCTAGGCCATACACTCGACCTAGTCTTATCGTGTGGTTTTGCAATCTGCAACATGGAAGTAATTGTTGCCTGTCTGTCGGATCATAGTGCTATTCTATTTGACTCATTACTGTCTTTATTACCAACTAATTATCCTCTCCCTGTACGCTGCTCTCGCTACCTTAACTCTTCGACTACCGATAAGTTCTCCCAGTCCCTCATAGCTGCCCCAAATACATGCACTATTGAGGCTTCCCCTCCCCACCCCAGCACTGAAGAACTAACTTCCCTATTCTACACCACCTGTTCATCTATTTTAGACTCTATTGCCCCCCTTAAATGGACAAAGGCCCAAACCTAAAGGTTTACCTTGGCTCAATGACGCCACCAGAGCCTTGAGGAGGGTGTGCAGAAAAGCAGAACGAAAGTAGAAACATGATAAGCTCCCAATTTAATTTGAAATCCTGAGAGACACCCGTCTGAACTACCAGGACGCAGTTAAAGCTGCAAGAACAAAATACTTTCTTGAACAATTGTCATAATCCTAAGATTTTATTTAGGTTTATTAACTCTGTTTTTCGTCCCGCCCCCAGTCCCACCTTAGATATGTCCCCAACTAAATGCGAAGAATTTTTTAATCTTTTATTAGCAAAGTTGAAGACATCAGAATGAACATTTTCCCCTCCACACGTGACCTAGATGTCTCATTAGTCTGTTCATCTGACTTGGTCGGTTTCCAACCCATCACACTACCCTCCCTCATAGAGATTGTTTCTTCCATGACATCTGCAACCTGCCCCCTTGACATAATCCCCACTGCTTTCCTGAAAGATGTCTTTGACGTAGCCGGTCCAAGCATTCTCTCTATAATCAACAGCTCTCTGGCCACTGGTACCGTTCCAACCTGCTTCAAGCACGCAGTGGTCCAGCCCCTCCTGAAAAAACCCAACTTAGACCCCTCCCTCCCGAGTAACTACCGACCAATCTCTAAGCTCCCGTTCCTATCAAAGGTTCTTGAAAAGGTCATTCTCTGCCAATTGCTGCCCCACTTACACTAAAATAACATTAGAAAGATTTCAGTCAGGTTTTAGGGCTCATCATAGCACAGAGTCTGCCTTGTTAAAAGTATCCAATTACCTGCTCCTCTCTGTTGACTCTGGTGACTGTGCTGTTCTGATTCTTCTTGACTTCAGTTCATCTTTTGACACAGTGGATCACAACATTTTAATTGACCGTCTCCAATGTTAGTTGGTGTTAGTGCTATTGCCTTGAGTGGTATTGCCTTGAGCTGGTTCTCATCCTACCTCAGCAATATAAGTTTTGCTGTGAATTTAGGAAATGTTTCCTCCTCTTCTGCTAGTCTTTCCTGCGGGGTCCCACAGGGTTCCATCCTAGGTCCCATCCTGTTTTCTATTAACATGCTCCCCCCTTGGTCAAATTATTCAAAAGCACAACATCTCCTTCCATTGCTATACAGATGACACAGCTTTATCTCCCCCTGAAACCTAACGACCGGCGAAATCTAAACAGTCTCTTGGACTGCCTTGAGAACATCAAGTGTTAGATGGCACAAAATGTCCTACAATGAAATGAAAATAAGACTGAAGTTATATTATTCGGCCCCCTGACTCCAAAAAACTGACCACCAGCAGCCTAGGCAATCTGTCTACTCTGGTCAAGCCCCAAGTCAAAAACCTTGGTGTGATATTCGATTCGGCCTTTAAATTGGACAAACAGGTCAATGCAGTAGTTAAAGCCAGCTTCCACCAACTTCGCACCATTGCCAAAATCAAGTATTTTCTGTCACCCAAAGATCTTGAAAAGGTCTTCCACGCCTTCATATCCTCCCGGCTAGACTATTGCAATTCCTTGTTTACTGGAATTAGCCACTCGTCCCTGTCCCGCCTACAACTAGTCCAAAACGCTGCTGCAAGGCTCCTGACCGGTACCCGGAAAAGAGACCATATTAGCCCTATCCTGGCCTCTCTCCACTGGCTTGCAGTGCGGTTCAGAGTTGATTTTAAGGTGCTCCTGTTTGTTTTTGAAATCTTGAATGGGCAGGCCCCTTCCTATATCACAGACCTCTTAACCCCTTATTCCACCGCCAGGCCCCTCAGGTCGTCTAACTTAGGGCTCCTGGCATTCCCCCAATCTAAGCTTAAATCCAGGGGTGACCGCGCTTTTGCTGTTGCAGCCCCTAGACTGTGGAACAGCATCCCCCTCTCTATAATATCAGCCCCATCTATGGACTCCTTCAAGTCCAGGCTCAAAACCCACTTTTATTCTTTAGCATTTGGATTCCTCCTGATCCAAGTTGATAATTTGTATATTTGCTGTCTGTGAATATAGATGCTTAGTTGAGTGTTTTGCTTCTGTTTTTCTATTTGATTTTATTGTGATCTCACTGTTTTGTTTCTGTTTTGATTTGATATTTTATCGTGATTTATTTGTACAGCACTTTGGTCAACGTGAGTTGTTTTTAAATGTGCTTTATAAATACCTTTGACTTGACTTGACTTGAGTTCTATCTCTGTCCTCTTTAATCATGGATCACACACTCCACAATGCCACTTCCCATGTCTGTTCAATGTGCGCGCCCACACACACACACACACACACACACACACACACACACACACACACACACACACACAAACATTCACACACATAGAGCATGCACACACACACACACACACACACACACACACACACACATGCGCGCACATACACACCAGACAGCACAGACGGGAGGAAGAGATAATTAGGGATTGGGGGGTGTTAATCCGCCTGAGAAATGTTATTGAACCGGCAGGGATTTCACGCCAGGTTCAAGGGTCAAACTGCGTGGGCATGTGGGGAGAGCCGAACCCCAGTCACTGGCCTCCACGGTGGGGACCTCCCGCTGAGGGTAAATCCTCCATTACAGAGAGAGAAATCATTATCCGTAAAAAAAAGAAAGAAAAAAAAACGTTTTCTTCGGAGGAACTTAGCTTGAACTCGGCGCATTAAAAGCTGCGGGGACTCCCAGTGTGTGTTTCCTGTTCATTTCTATTTGATTTCTATTATATTAGAAAAGCACAGATGGCAACAGGCTGACATGTTCTCAAATTCTCAAATGATTTTTTTTCTCTCAAAATGTATCTCTCTCACTCTCATCTCTCAAATCTCTTTCTCTCTGTCTCTTTTTTCTCTCCTGCCTCCCACTCTCTCTCTCCCGCTCTTTCATTTCCTCCCTCCCTCCTTCTTATTCCGCTCAGACAAACACACACATCCCCACCCTGAGTGGCGCAAACACACAAACATTGGCAGAGCTGTACACTAATTGCCGTGCTTTTCTCCGCCCACCTGTGCACAGACTCAGACAAATACAGCCCCACACAATAACTCCAGACTAGATAGTCCTATTTGGACTTGAATCCGTAGCACTCTAGTAATGCACTCTACTGCTCAGCAGAGTATTGTGATAATACTTGTGGCTTGGAAATGCAAAGATGTCTTGCATCAGCTTTGTATACACAAAGGCAAATACAGACAAACACACAACATAAATTCAGACGAGACGCTCATGTGTGTATTTGAATCCACAGCACTCTAACAGTGTAGTCTACCGTTCAGCAGAACAATCGGATGATAAACTTGCTTGGTATTAAAAGCTACTGTGTGTTGCATCAGCTTAAAGGCTTGACTTTGTTGTAAGTGTAACCAGACAGGACGAGAAGATGAGCTCCATCAACTACTCCTCGTTAAAAATGGGTTATTTCACTGTTGCCACAGCAACTGCTCCTCTAGTTATCCAAATTATATGTCATTAGCCTACAGAGAATTATTATGACCAGTGCAATTATGCTCAGTGGAGTAGCCAGCACTGTGGACGTGGTATTTTTCTGTTACAAAGCCACAGCCACAGATGTGGTAAATACTACAACAGTCTGAACAGACCTATGTCTGAGGTGTTTCCTACCTAGACAGTCTATATTGAAAAGGCTTTGTTACGGCGGCTGTATTTGTGCAGTTCAAATGGCTAGACAGTGAGGGTGAATGTAACATGTGTGTGTGCGTGTGAATGTGTGTGTGTGTGTGTGTGTGTGTGTGTGTGTGTGTGTGTGTGTGTGTGTGTGTGTGTGTGTGTGTGTTTGTGTGTCCTTATACATTTGTCTGGGGCCTATCACAGCCATGAAGGGCTTTCACCACAGACAGCCACTCCATGTGTACACACATCAGACACTGACCTTGGGTGTGTCTGGGGAATTTGTAGAAGTCTTTTCAACACTTCACAACATCTTTATACTGAAACACGCACACACACACACACACACACACACACACACACACACACACACACACACACACACACACACACATTCACACGCACACACACATATGCATGCACACACACACACTTGCACGCTCTCACACACACACACACACACACACACACAAGGTTTTACCTCCATCTCCTTCCCTCTAGTCCCTCTCCGTTTCCTCCATCCCCCCTCCCATGATTGCATTTCAAATCGATGTTCTTCAGTGCAGCCAAGCAAAAAAACTCTCACCTCCTCACCTCCTGCATTCCCCCATTCCTCCCCATTCTTTTCCTCTCTGCCCCATTTGTTCCTCCTCTCTTCCTTCCTTCTCTCCCCTCTTTCGCTGCTTATCCCTCCATGCCTCTCTATCTCTCTCTCTCTTTACCTCCCCCTCTCTCTCATCCCCCCTCTTTCTCTCTCTCCCTCTCTCCCTCCCCCCCTCTCCCCCCTTCTTTCTCTCCCCCCCTCTCTCTCTCTCCTTCTCCCCCCTCTCTCTCTCCATGTGCTGGCACAGCAGTTTTATTGCTTCAGTCCCTCCCTGAAGGCGAGAGACAGACACACTCTTTTAGGCTGTGTACGTGTCCCACCCAGCGTGCCAGTGCTCGGAATCTCAAAATAAAAAATTCCCCCGTTCTGCAAGTATCCTGTAGTCAGTGGGAAATTGCATGATAATTTCATATCATTGTTTTCCAAGTTCTCTGTGTTCAGTTCTTGTTTTCCTCAACCTTGATAATAGTCAGATGGGTTCCGTTGTTTTTCTTTGAGCAATATAGATTTTCTGTCTGATATTTCCACAACACTAACAGTCTATGGACCACTTATGTTCATTTACTTCATGATATACTGACTGTGAATATCATTTGAATGTGAATATCATCATCAATAATTCCGCCACATCTGTTTCTTATAGTGGTTTTAAACTGAACTATGACAAAATACAATTCATAACTGCATGAATTTGTAGGTCTTGAGCAATTGCCAACTGCAAGTGTATTGCACAAAAATGTATTGAGAGGATAACTCCATCTTACAAATGATGAATGAGCATAAGGAAAGGACTAAGGTCATGATAACAACCTTGTAAAAATGCTGCTGATCAAATGTAGCATATTGGGCACAGCTGTGGAGGATGGACAGTTCACTGGAGAGGAAAAGAGAAGAAACACTCCCTCTCTTTCCCTCCCTCTCTATCTATCTATCTTTGTAAATGTATTTATTTATTAGTCTCTCTCTGTCTTTATCACCTTCCTCCTCTCAATTACCATCACACGTCCTTACTTGTCCCCCCCCCTCTCTCTCTTTATGCATGCATTAAATATCTTTTTAACTTTCAAATCTTTTACTATTTGTTTGAATCTTTGGTATTTGGAAACTGGTGTTTCCTTCAAGAAATGCAATTCTCAAAATGTTAGCAAAAGTAGCATTCTCTTCATGAATTAGACCTGGTCTCTCTGCAGCAATATTGAATCCAGTGATATTGATTCCGGCTGCCTCCATCTCTTGGGACCACGTTTTAACCTTGGCTGTAGTCTAACACCAACATCAATTCAGTAGCGTTTACTGAAACATTTTCTACTGAAGTACCAAGTCCCTCACTAAGAGGACACTGTCATCCGCACCTATGTCCTTGTGTGACATCCCACATGAATGACAAGCTCTTAATGTACGGTGAACACCAGTGGCAAGGGGGCATCTGACTCATCGTCTGACTCAGAGGATTCTGTCCTCTGTCCACACAGACAAATAACAACTAAATCATCAAAGCCGCAGGGTGAGTCCCGAGATTAAACACATAAAACACCAGCCTCTGGTCCCTCCAGGGCCACAGAACACCAGCCTCTGGTCTTTCCTTACCGCACCAGACCGCCTTTTCCTAACTAACTCTCTGTCTCTTTCTCTCATTTTCTCAATCTCTCTCTCTCTCTCTCTCTCTCCTTTCTTTCTCTTTCTCCCTTTCTCTCATTTTCTCAATCTCTGTCTCTCTTTCTTTCCCACTCCACTCCTCTCTACAGCACTTTACTAGTCTTTCCTTACGGCACCGGACCGTCTATTCCTAACTTAATCTCTTTCTCTCTTTGTCTCATTTTCTCCATCTCTATCTCTCTGTCTCTCTTTCTCTCTCTCTCTTCCACTCCACTCCTCTCTCCCCTGACAGTTTAAGAGATTGAGGGGAGAGCATGACTTTAAACACACGTTCAAAACCCTGTTTACCTGTCTTTCCCGCTGTCTCCACGGAAAAGGAGTGATGGGAAGGGGGACAAAAGGAGGGTATCTGGGGCATTGCTGCCTTTTCTGAAGCCATTAAGCCATTAAGTCATTTAGCACCATCTACACAGCAGGGCACTGTAAACAAACATCGCAGGAAGAGAGGAATGAGAGATAGGTGGAGGGGTCGAAAACAGGTAGGAGAGAGAGAGAGAAAGAGAGGGAGGGAGAAATGTAGAGGAGAGAGAAAGATTGCAAAGGGAAGGAGGGAGACGAGGGTGGGGGAGGGAACACCTCTAATTATCTGTGAACGGTAATGAATTAAATAGAGTGGCATCTCCATCCCAGGTCAACAGGCTGTTGCCCACGGCGACACTAATTCATCTGGGTACACCCTGGAACAGAGAACACCACAAGGGCCTCATTCTGCCATCGCCAAGGTTACACAGCAGTAACCTCTGACCCTAGCAGCCTCCTGAGCTGGGTATAATCACCCAGAGCAGGAGAGATTACACTCATTCAGAGGGTAAGGGAGGTGTGTGTGTGTCGGTGTGTGTGTGTGTGTCTGTCTGTCTGCCTGTATATGTGTGTTTTTCAAGGTGTATGTGTGCCAAGATGTGCGTGCATATAAGGAAGGTGTGTGTGAAGAGTCTGCTAGATAGATAGATAGAGAGAGAGAGAGAGAGAGAGAGAGAGATAGAGAGAGAGAGAGAGAGTATACATGCAGAGGGAGAGAGATGTGGATGAGAAGTGAAGTAAATTGATTTAGCCTCGCTGGAATATGCCTGTTGTGTGGAAAATATTCGGAATGGCTCCGTAGGGGGTGCGAGATGGGGGTGGCACATGGGTGGGTGAGTGGGGGGGGGGGTGCAGGGGGAGAGATGAAAGCAAAGCAGAGAGTTCAAAGAGGGTGAGACAGACAGAGAGAGATGGGGAGAGACAGAGAGAGAGGGAGAGAGACAGAGAGAGAGAGGGGGAGAGACAGAGAGAGAGGGAGAGAGACAGAGAGAGAGGGGGAGAGACAGAGAGATAGAGGGAGAGAGACAGAGAGAGAGAGGGGGAGAGAGAGAGAGGGAGAGAGACAGAGAGAGAGGGGGAGAGACAGAGAGAGAGGGAGAGAGGGAGAGAGGGAGGAAGGTTGATGGAGACTGCTGGGGGAAGGGAAAGAGGGGATGGTAGCAAGGCAGGGGAACCCAAAATACACAGCACAGGGGGACAATAACGAAAGGAGAGACAGAGACACAAAGTAGGAGGGACAGTGGGGGAGAGAGAGAGAGAGACATGCAAACGAGAGCCTGGAGAGCAGGAGAGGTAGTCAGTTTAAAGGAAGAGCTTACAAATTAGAGGAGAAGAGGGGACTGTCTGAATGACAAGGGGAGAATGAGGAGGCAGCCAAGTGTAGGAAAATTAGTGAGAGAGAAAAAGGAGGAGAGATGGCGAAAGAGAGAGAGATAGAGAAAAGGAGGGGGAGAGCGAGTGAGAGAGGAGAGAGTGAAAAGGAAGAGGAGAGAGAGAGAGAAACAAGAGACTAAGCAGGAGAGAGAGAGACAGATAGTGAGAAGGAGAGCTTAAAGTGGGAGAGAGGAGGGTTTGAAGGACAAGACGAGAATGAGAAGGCAGCCATGTCTAGAACAACTAGTGACAGTGAGACAGAAAGAGAGGAGAGAGAGAGAAATGGAGAGACTTAATGAGGGATAGAGAGAGAGAGAAATGGAGAGACTTAATGAGGGAGAAAGAGAGAGAGAGAGAGAGAGAGATCAGAGATCAAGACAGAAAAGTACATGGGAGTGTTTGAAGGACAAAGGGGAGAATGAGAGAGCATACTCAAGAACAACTCGTGACAGAGAGAAAGGAGGAAAGAAAGGAGATAATAAAAAATGAGTTGGGAGGTTAGGGAGAGAGAAAGAGAGAACAGAGAGAGAGAGAGAGAGAAAGGAGAGGTAGGACAGAGAGAGAGAGGGAAAGAGAGAACAGAGAGAGAGAGAGAGAGAAAGGAGAGGTAGGACAGAGGGAGAGAGAGAAGGAGAGGTAGAACAGAGAGAGAGAACAGAGAGAGAGAGAGAGAAGGAGAGGTAGAACAGAGAGAGAGCAAGGAGAGGCGCTGGAGGCTGGAGTCTGAGGTGGAAAAAGAGCGGGGTGTGTATAATCTAGCCTCCAGGTCCTCTCAGCATCACTCCTCTCCTGTGTGTGTAATCCGCCTCTTAAGGAGAGCTTGATAACAGCCTTCCCCACAAGTGCCAGTGCTCGCTTTGCACCACGGCGCCCCGCTACCCTCCACACCGCCCACTCCATGGCCCATTACAGCGCTCTGGCGTAACAACACATCCTCTTCAAGCATCTCAGCACCGCACTTCACCACACCACCTCAAGCCTGCAGCAGCAGCAGCAGCACTATATATTTAAGGGCATCCAGAGTCAAAGAACCTAATGTGTGACTTGCATTACAATACACCTCTCTCAGACTCCCCTCCCAGCGATCTCTGTGTGTTTCGCTTGCTCTCTCTCTCCTTTTCACCGTCTCCCTGCCTTTCTTTCTCTGTGTCTATCTCTTTCTCACCATATCCCTGTCTTTCTCTCTCTCTGTGTACCTCTTTCTCACCATATCCCTGTCTTTCTCTCTCTCTGTGTACCTCTTTCTCACCATATCCCTGTTTCTCTCTCTCTGTGTCTATCTCTTTCTCACCATATCCCTGTCTTTCTCTCTCTCTGTGTACCTCTTTCTCACCATATCCCTGTTTCTCTCTCTCTCTGTGTCTATCTCTTTCTCACCATCTCTCTGTCTTTCTCTCTCGCTGTGTCTATCTCTTTCGCACCATCTCTCCGTCTCTCTGTATCTTTCTCTTTCTCATCATCTGTCTTTCTCTCTCTGACGATGTATCTTTCTCTTAAATTTAATCTCAACTTAATGTGCCTTATTGGCACGACTGTGCAGTGTACAATATTGCCAAATCAAACTACAAAATATACATTTGTATGAAAAGTAATTGATACTCAATAGATAAAGGGATAAAAAAATGAATAAATGAACATGAATGACAGAGATGGATAAGAGAAATAATACAAAACATGGACTATTATATACCACTTTAGTTTTTATTTATTTTTCTCTTTCCTTTCCCCCTTTTTTTAGAACCGACAGTGGGGTGGCCTCACTAAGTTTTCTTTTGTGGCATGCTGATACATATTATGCTACTGCTAGTACTGTTTGTTTTACATCTAACAGAATATATTTCAGTTTCTCTTCATTTCTCTCTCTATCTCTCTCTCTCTCTCTCTCTCTCTCTCTCTCTCTCTCTGTCTCTCTCTGCATATAACACCAATTTTTGTGTAAGATGTGATCTCTCCTCATCATCTCCTTTCCTCGTTGATGTATTCTTGATGGATCACATACGTATGAGTATCAGTGAATTGAAATCCCTAATAGATGTATTATGCATTTCTTTTATTTCAATTTTCTTCCTGTCTCTCCGTGTGTTCTGCATGTCGCTCCCCTCTGTGTAGTTGTGGCCAGAGATCGACCAACCCCCACTGCACAGAGCAGGGCTTCACATTACAGGGGGAGGGTGTGAGATGCATGGTAATG
>NC_045155.1:29846203-29851203 GCF_900700415.2 Clupea harengus
TGGTCCTCTACGGCAAACAGTTTAAAATAGCCAGTGAGTAAAATAGCCTCTTCGGTTCAAGAGGGTTAGGTCAACCATTTTTAATGTTCAAAGACCCATGGTTCATCATGGGGCTCACATTTAGACTTCTGAGAAACATTCCATAGCAGTTGAGTTCAGAAATATCTTATCGACCTGTGAGACTGGCTGTTTTGGAAGAAACAACTAAGGATGCACTTTCAGCATGTATCCATCTGTCTCTGTTTCCATGGTGAAGTAAACAAACACTGGAGGTTGTAACTGTAAGAAGCAGCTTTTATAACATGGTCAGGTTACTATTGCGAAGTGAGTTGTTACAGCACTACATAATTAGGTCATTAATGAGTCATTGAGCAGCAACTTTACACTGACCGGATGTTAAACAATACAACTCCCCAAATAAGAATCTGGTGAATTATCTGTAACTGTTTACCATTTTCACTGTGTCATCATCAGGTACTGCCAACGCTGGTGATTATGTTCCTGATTAAGGCGCCCACCATTTAAACAAGTGTCAGTATCTTATTCTCCAAACTTGCAGTTTCTTGAAAGCCTTTCCGTTGTTCCTCCGTTCTGCAGCTTGTATTTTTAATGAAATCTGCGTTGTGCTTGAGTGCGTTCGTTCCTCTCGGCCTCAACCGTGACAGTTTCTAATAGTCTCTCAGGTGTTCGTCTGATCCAACGTCAAATCTGTGTGGCACTTGAACGTGCTTTCTTCCTCTTGACAGCCTCTGCTGCTGAAGCCCGCACTGCCTTCCAGCCCAAGCGGAGTGATGTTCCCCGCCGATCACTAAAGAGCTCTCGCGTCGCCCACGACACACCTCTCCTCCTCGCGCGGCTGCGACAGATAATCCAGCCAGCCAGCTGCAGCCACACTCTTCAAAGCTTCAAAGTTGCAACCCACAGTGCCGTGAGTGCTGTTGTCAAAGGAACCCTTCCCTCATCTGTCTGGTTCTTAGTTCCCTTTCCACACAAAGTTCCTGAACATCACTCCTCGTTTGCAGCTTTTCAACTTCAGGGAGGTGGGGGTGGAGAGGTAGGAGAGAAAATGTGCTTTTGTTGTGTTCTACTTGCACACCCTTAGAAAAAGTACTTATTTTGAAGCTGCAAATCTCCTGTTGAGTCTATTGTGCTTTTCAGCTTTCATAAAGCTCTAATTTTTCAGAGGCTCTGGAAATGTGTGGACCCTTTACAATGCATATAAACACAATAAAAATGCCCCTGTAACGCTTTTCCCTGAAGGCCCTCCCCCTCCTCTCCCCAGCTCCAGGTTTGTGTGCTCCTTGTTTGCGTTGTCAAATGAGGCAGGCTGTTTAGGAGGCAGCGAGCAGGAAACTCCAGTGCCACGCACACCTGCACACACATATGGGAGACGCAACAACAGCAGGCGGCTCATAGGAGAGAGACGCTCCCCCTCTCCTCTCCTCTCCTCCTCTCCTCTCCCTCCTCTGCTCTGCTCTCTTTCCTCTTTCCTATCCGACTGGCTGTATGCCGTGACAGCCTATATGTTTCTGTCAGCGCTCTGGCCGGTTAAGACGCCGAAAGACGAATGGGTTTCTGTCAGCACATGTAAATGTGTTTACGTCTGAATGGGAACTGTCACACCCACACAACAGAGCGATCTGTAAATCATAACAGCGGGTTAAAGGTCAACCGCGAGCGAAGCGCAAACTCTGGAATAAGCCCTGGAACAGCAAATACACTGGAAAAGACACAGCTGGACATGAATAACAATCATAAAACCAATTCAGCTGAAAAAGCTCTTACTGTTTGGAGAATCATTGATTTGAAGCTGTTGGTGCTAAACATTAGCAGCCCTGGATTAATCCTAATTAGATTACGTGCTCCTTAAACAGAGACCAGGGATACCTTGTGCTCTCTCAGGTGTAAAAATCAATGTCATTTTCAATATGAGATCAATAACACCTCCGGATTGCTCATTGATCCTCAAAATGAAATCATGAGGAACGTAGCAGCATCTTGTGCTTAAATGTGTCTTGTCTTGGAAAAGCCTGTATGTCTTGTGCTGTAGTTATTCTGAGTCATAGCAGTGCTTAGTAATCTTATTGCATGCTGTACATTCAGAGGCTCTGAGGGTGTGTTCCGTTGAGATGATTATATTTGTACACAGCCGTCAGCCATGCGTTATTCCTTCACTGTGCTACGCTACCCTCAGCAAGACAACACACACTCCTCACTCAACCCTGCAGTCCTTTACCACACCTCTATCTCTCACCCGGTCTTTCTCTCTCTTTCTCTCTCCCTCTCCTTTTCCCTTTCCCTCTCTCTTTCTTTCTCTGTCATGAACTATTTAGCTATTTAAGCTCTATTTGTGAAGGCTTAAATGGTTTTAATCCTTCCTTCCTTCTTCCTCGCTTTCTCTCTTTCCTTCTACACTCTCCCTCTCTCTACCCTCTCCCTTAATCCCTTTGTTAAAGCAGGTAGCCCCAACAACTTAGCTACGACTAAGCAGCGCGGAGCGGAAGCACTTCTCTCCACTTCAGCAAACAGGTGCTGCCCTAATCCTCATTCACAGCCTCCCAGGACAGCGTTCAAAGTGGAGAGTAATTGAGCGTCCGGACTCACGCGGCCAGTGAGTCTCTCTCCAAGGACAACAGACATGCCCCTGATGGTCCGGAGAGCAGCGGAGAGCACGTGTTCTAACGCCGAGCCGCACTAATGTGTCAGACAGACGCAGCAGGTGACAGAGAGCGAGAGAGCGGCAGAACCTACACACAGATGGGATAAATGTCTCCACGCTTCCGCTCTCTCACACATACAATGCAAGCATGCATGGATACACACACACCACACTACAACAACTACAAATAGGAATCAGTCACTGTAAAAGACAGTTACCTCAACACTAACAATACACCTCAGCAGAGATTTGCCAGTGAGGAAACGGAGAAAGAGGGAGAGGGAGAGGGAGGAGCGGTCCGTGCAAACAGCCCTGGATGAATAACGATACAGTGAGTAGATCAATAGGCACACAAATTGGAGGTGTCAGAGGTTCCTTGGCTCTCTCTCCCCCTCTCTCTCTCTCTATCTCTCTTCTCTCGCTTCTCTCTCTTTGCAATGTAGTCCTTTCAAGACAAAAAGAACCAGTGGTGTCTAGCATCAGAAAGAACTATAAAAGCACAGATATTCATTCTATTGTTTAGAGTGCCAAAGACAGAGTGAGATCAAGGGTGAGGACCGAAAAGGAGTAAAACAGAAGTGTGCCATCTCTTCTTTTTCTTCTTCTTGTAGTTTCCCTTCTTCAAGAGCTGGCTGGTGTCTCTTTAGAGAAGTAAATCCACCCTTGTGTTCTTGTTTTTGTTGTCTCTCAAAGGGAAATCAAATTCCTCTCGTGTTTATTATCTGGGGGCAGAGAGTGTGTGTGGCATAAAATAAGATCCTGGTGTGTGTGAGAAGTGGTGTCTTGTTTCAGTCTGAGTGGTAAATCAGTATCCTGCGAAGGAGAAAATAATAGAAATCAGCCCTGCTGCCGACGGGTGACTGGAGGATCCTCCCGACTGCTCTCCCCTCAGGCGCGATGCTGAATCGTGCTCCCCTCCCGCGCGACGCTGAATGCGCTCCCCCCCACTGCGGCGGAAAAATACAAAGGCATTTCCACACACACACACACACGCGCGCGCGCACACACAGCCGGCGGAGGAAGGAGGATGATCTGACTGTGGCACAGGGAAGCCTGTGTGTGTGCCGGCTAAACTCCTCAAGATGCAACACAAGCCCACACCGCCCCTCTCATCGCTTGCTCTCTCTCCTACCCTCTCTCTCTCTGTCCCACCCTCTCTCTCTCTCTCCTACCCTTTCCCTCTCTCTCTCTCTCTCCCCCACCTCTATCTCTGTCCCACCCTCTCTCTCTCTTTCTCTGCTACCCTTTCCCCCTCTCTCTCCCTCTCTATTGCTGTGTCTTCACCTTGCTTACTCTCCCATGCACTCATGCCCCCACCTCTCTCTCTCTCTCTCTCTCTCTTCTCTCTCTGTCCCTCTCTCGCTCTCTCTCTCTCTCTGTCTCTCTCTGTCCCTCTCCCTCACAGCCCCTCTAGCTCTCTCTGACGTCCCCCTTTCTCAATCTCTCACTCCTCGGTCTGTCTCTCTCTCTCTCTTCCTCATGCTCCACTCTTTCTTGTACTCTCTCTGTCTTTCATTCATGCCTCAACATATCCCTCACATCCATCTCCCCCCCCCCCATCATCCCTCTCTTTTTCTCTCTCCCTCACAAGCCTCTCTCTCTCTCTCAGCCTCTCTTTCTCTCTCACACACACTCCCCTCTCTCTCTCTCTCTCTCTCTCTGTCAGCCTCTCTTTCTCTCTTTCTCTCTCTCTCCCTCTCTCTCTCACTCTCTCTCTCAGCCTCTCTTTCTCTCACACACACTCCTCTCTCTCCCTCTCTCTCTCTCTTTCTCTCTCACACACCCCTCCTCTCTCTCCCTCTCTCTCTCTCTCTCTCTCAGACTCTCTTTCTCTATCACACCCCTCTCTCTCTCTCTCCCTCTCTCTCAGCCTCTCTTTCTCTCTCATACACACACACCCCTCTCTCTCTCAGCCTCATTTTCTCTATCTCTCTCTCTTAACATCTCTTTCTAACTCACACACATACACACCCCTCTCTCTTTCTCTCACACAAACATACACACCCCTCTTTCTCTCCCCCTCTCTCTCTTTCAGCCTCTCTTTCTCTCACACACACATACACACCCCTCTCTTTCTCCCTCTCTCTCTCAAAGCCTCTATTTCTCTCTCACACACCACCCCCCCCCCTCTCTCTCTCTCTCTCTCTCTCTCTCTCTCTCGCGCTCTCACACACACCCCCCCCCTCTCTCTCTCTCTCTCTCTCTCTCGCTCTCACACACACCCCCCTCTCTCTCTCAGAGTGTGTGGACGGGGTTAGAGCTCCCTCCCACACACACTGATTCAGATTTTTACCACCACCTCATTTACCACTCCCTACTCTTCACTTCACTTCCTCTCTCT
>NC_045155.1:29861203-29873703 GCF_900700415.2 Clupea harengus
GATCCCAGAAACCCAAACAGGGACGTGACAGTTTGTGTGTGTGTGTGTGTGGTGTGTGTGTGTGTGTGTGTGTGTGTGTGTGTGAGAGAGAGAGAGACCGTACATAGACGTGTGCACCTCTCATGAGAAGTATCTTCACGTGAATCAAAACCCTTCCAATCTTCCAAACCCTCAACCACAAGGGATCCTCCCAACGACAGTGGTACAATAAAGGAGTGTTAAACCTCTCTCTCTCTCTCATCCCTCTCTCATCCCTCTCTCATCCCTCTCTCTCTCTCTTATCCCTACCTGCCCCTCTCTCATCCCTCTGTGGCCCCCCTCAAGTGATCCAGAGGAATCAAAGAGTCCAGCAGAACTGGGGTGAGGAGAGGTCCACCAGGTACGTGGGACGAGGTTGCTATTGGAAATGGAGGTTAATTGGCATTGAAAATAGGGGCTTAGATATCAAAGACGGTTGCCCCTCTCCAGTCAATTACCCTGGATAGCCTTATCACTGAGGGCTATAGAGGCCAGGGCGGCAGGCATCTCTCATTGATTGGGGGTGCTGAGGGGGGAACATGAAAGAACGGTGTTCAGCAGTTTAGCAGCAGGTTAGCAGCAGGTTTAGAGACTCTCTCAGCGGAGTCACATCCTCCCTTAGACACACTTTTATTTTGCCTGTCAGGGAGACTCTCTTGCTGTTGGCTCCTATCCACCATATTCCTGCTTTCCAGTGTGGGCAGGAAACTACTGTGAGACTGCTGGATGTTCAGTTGAAGGAGATATATGATGGTGCTACCTTCTGTGCTTTCCTTTGGGGGGAAAGCTGGCAAACTTGAGAGAGTACACAATGCCAGAAGAATGGAGTATACTAAAGAACCGCACTTCTGTGTGAGCAACTGCTGAGGTTGACAGGGTACCTAACAGACGCCCACAGCAGAGGAGGCTGGTCCTTACCAAAACATCACATGCCCTGCCCTCCATATACTGTCCATTATTTATCCTGACATCACTGACATCCACTGAAGCTCAGTGGGATAAATGAACTTCTACCAGAAAGACTCGGTTGGCAGGAATAGAATTAAAGATTTAATCCTGAATAGGATATACGGCCGTTCAGATAACTGATCGAAGGTGAGGATAACAGTCTCTGAAGTAGAGTAACAGTCTTTGGCGTCGGCTCCTGTCTGCAATCTGGCAACAGTGAGAAGAGCTCAGATCCTGCCAACGGTAGAAAGCAGGGGCGAGGAGCCTATTCCCGTACATCAAGACCAGGACCAACTGGAGAAAGGGACATCAGAGTCGGCGTGGTGAAAGCAGCAGAGAGGTGAGTGAGATGCGGCGGTTTTAAGGCAAGCATAAGATTCTTATTGGTTAGTAGTAATGACTGTATGGATGACGTTACAAGTCTTCCTGGTAGAACTTTCACCTAAGCCAACATTTCCCCCTCCATGTTCAACATGGAATGTAGAGTAGCGTTTAAGGGTTCTTTGAAGAAGACAAGCAGAGTGCAGCTTCCGTTTGGGCCCTCAGCCTTTTATTGTGAAAAGGCACAAGCAGGAAAACACGCATACACAATGGGAGAAACAGAAGGCTGGTCTTTGCAATGACGAAGACATTGAAGTTAACACTGACAGATAATGCTACCCTAACACAGTGAACTAATACAGGACTTAAATCAGCGTAACACAGATGATAAACAGTCACGCACACTACCATCAGACACAAAAGGGAGACATGAGCTACATTCTAGAACAGAAAATGTACAAATTAATGGAACGATTAATAGAAGTCTCTCAATCGCACGGCATGCTGGGAGCTCCCCACAGTCTCACGCTCGGCAGCATGCCAGAAGCTTCACTACCCCAACACGCTACAATAGCATTACTGGGACCCCAACACGCTACAATAGCATTACTGGGAACAAAAGTGTGTTTTCCAGTCTCCTCTGATTCAGTGGTGGGGCCTCTTTGTATTACACCCTAATTACCAGCATGAATAAACTTAACATCATGTCCTGTTTAAAATGTATTGATTAGTTATCACTCCCTCATTTCCCTTCATAAACGAGGCAGGAATGTTCATGTGTGTACAAGCATGTAAGTGATATACTGAAATGACTACTGGGAATGAACATGATTATATAGCCATGGAGGAATAAAACAACGCCAGAACCTACTCTCTTAGAGCTGCTGAAGATCCGGGCCATATCTAGACCAGATCCACGCCGGATGAGGACCAGTGTTCATTGCTATATGGGACATGTTTAATATTTCACTCTTGTAATAGATGGAGAAATAATCCCATCAGTCGTAAGTCTAAACCACTGGGCCTAAAGACACACAGAGAGAGAGAGCGAGAGAGACAGACAGAGAGAGAGAGAACAAAGAGAGAGTGGATGAAATAAAACCGAGACAGGTAGAGAGAGACAGACAGACAGAGAGAGAGAGAGAGAGAGAGAGAGAACAAAGAGAGAGTGGATGAAATAAAACCGAGACAGGTAGAGAGAGACAGACAGACAGAGAGAGAGAGAGAGAGAGAGAGAGAGAGAGAAAGTGAGAGACAGACAGAGAGAGCGAACAAAGAGAGAGTGGATGAAATAAAACCGAGACAGGTAGAGCGAGAACCCCTGCAGCAGTGAGAGGATATTAGACTGCAGATCCGTGGCACTGGTGTTGCGTGGTGTGATTTATAATCAGTGATGCTTGCTGGGTTTTGATGTGTTGAGCCATGGTGGTTAAGGACATGGGGAGGGGAAACAACCAGAAACATGGTACATGAAATCATACACATATCAGGAAGAGCATGCTAGCATACATGTGGTTAATGTACACAATATATACAAACTGTTAAGATTGTGCTTAAGTGTGTCCACCTACAGTGATGGCTGAGTGCCTTTCGATGCTCAGAGTTTTTATATTTCCTCACAGCACATCAATGCGGTTTTAGGTCACGCAAATCAGAAAACAACTTAGTTCGGAAAAATCATGTCACATTATGCCAAGCCTTCTTGTGTGTTATAATCAAGATACGAAAGGGATCAACCAGAATATTTCCTGAGATCACCTTCACGTACTCTTCTAAAGTGAAAGAGAAGGACAGATTTTTCTGTGCCAGAGATCCCTGCCCTTCTTACAGTTTTTCTCAATTGCTAACACACATTTTTTGAAAGCATGCCTCGTTTCCTCAAAACTCTAAACACAAATCCCAAAACCACTCACACAAAATGCAAAACCCTTTATACATCCTGCAAAAGGCAACTTTGCTTTCAAAACAGTGTTATGTCACCTCAAAAGGGTACTTTGTTTTCTAATGACAAACACAGCCCATTATATGAGTAGACATTCTAAGCATCGATTGAACACTGATGTGCTCAATGGAAAACACTACTATGAAATGGGAAAACACCAGTATGAAGGCCTTATCAGGAACATGATGTTACTATACGCTTACTCCTGTAGTAAAATATAACTGTATAATGTTTTTACGCAAATATAAAACAACACACAAATATACAGTAACAACTAAAATATTTCTTTATTTTTTCCAAAAGTGATGTAGCCTATACATCACAGCAAACACAAATGAATGTGTAAATGATTTGCACAGAACAAACAATAGGATATAGGCCAGTACAGTCAACAAAAAAAAGAAAGAAAAATGTCAAATAAAAAAGGACAAAAAACTACTGCATCCTGTTCTAGCTCAAGACAATATTGACAATGTGCTATCAGAAATAGACCTACACAGTGTTGTGAATGTTGTTGCATTTTGTGTGAGTGGTTTAGGGATTTGTGTTTAGAGTTTTGAGAAAACGAGGCATGCTTCATGTGTGTAAGCAATCGAGAAAAACTGTAACATTGGATTGGATTGCAATACAGTACAGTAATGTGTCAGTGCTGATAGGACGCAATCAGTTGTGAAAATGTATATGACTTACTTGCACATAGTCATAGCATAACTGTTTGACTGTCGGAGTTTCTGACAAAAGGCACCCTGTACACCTGCTTTATTCTCAAGGTGTTCCGCCTTAGAACACAGTCCACTGTGGCTAGGCTCACTGTATTGATGTTTAGGAATATGTCTTGGTCATCAATGGTTGCACTTTGTATTTGTTTACGTAATTTTACAGATACAGTACAATGGAAAATACAAGAATACTATGCTCCTGATAAGGCATTCAAACTAGTGTTTTCCTGTCATAGTAGTGTTTCTTACCTATTCCCTCTTCTGAATGTCCAGAGAATGGATGCAACTGAGAAGCGGCTTATATTTGGTTGAACCCTCTGGCCAGCCTCCTGCATGGTCAAACCATGGTTGACCATATGGTTGACCACAGTGGCCCGAATCTCATCAGAGATAATGGCTCTGCTTCTTACTCTTTCTCTTCATCCTCTTCCTCCTCCTCCTCCTCCTCCTCTTACTCTCACTCCTCTGCCTTTCTGATCACCTCTCACTTCAATGTTGCCATCAATTGTTCTCCAAACCAGGAGCTAACCTGTGGCCATCATATTGCTAAAGCTTTGATTTCAAATTGCACAACAGCCTTTGAAATGGAAGTTTTGCCAATTGAATAGCAGTGTGTTCTGTCTGAACACAAGGAGGTTTTGGCATTGGTGAAGTGTGCAAAGTAGAGAGGATGGTGTTTAGTGTTTTGAAGAAAGTGTGGTTAACAATTGAAATTTGTGTCTAAAGCAGATAATTGTGTGTTGTGAGTTGAAGAAAGTGCGGTAAACAATTGAAATCTGTGTCTAAAGCACATAATTGTGCTTATAGTTTAGCAGAATTGGTTTAGGGAGTTGGCACATGAGTTACAGGTTGTGGTCATTGTGCCATAAGTTCCAGTTTTTGAATGTAATCAATCGAGAAAAACTGTAAGACAGCGAATGTTCCGCGCCACAGGTTGCTGATCTGACAGGTGTACTAAGCGAGGCGTGTATCGAACGCGGAGGAAACTCACTTCATTAACGGACGCAGAAGCGAGTTTTTAGTATTGAATATGTACCTCAAGATTTAATGTCAAAGAGGTCAAAAAGATAAAAAGAAAAGAAAATTACAAAACCGCTCAACAAAGTACTTCGATTTTACAAACAATTCAAAGAACAAAAAGGATAATCCACTTGGTCAAAAAGTGGTCAAGCTCTCAAAATCAGTGTACAATCCACAAAGCAAAAGAAGTCTGTGCAAGCACGGCAGTCCAGACTATTCTCATTTGTAGTTCCACGTTGGTGGAATGAGCTGCCCAGCACTACCAGAGCAGGGGCGTCCTAGCCTGGATACCAGACCGAACTTAGCCCCGCCCACACATTTTTTGGTTGGGAAGTTCGGTCTGGCATTACTCCATTGAGGAGAAATTATCTGCGGCTCGATATCGGCCGTACCAATCAAATTGTTAAGGCGGGCTTTATACGATGATGGACAGATGATCAACAGTAACGTAACCAACCACGTCACCAACACACGAGTTGAATTCGTTTTCAACAAACATGGCTGCCGCTGGAGAGCTGAAATGTATAGATTCGAGTCCATTTAGACATTGACAGTGCATTCATTTTGAAAGAGGAACAGAGAAACGCGATTAAGGCATTTGTCAATCGAAAAGATGTTTTTGCCTTCCTTCCTACGGGATCCGGTAAAAGTGTAATGTATCAGCTGCCAATGGTCACATACTAGGTTGTTCTGATTGGTTGTAGGTAACCAATTGAGCGAAGAGGCATTTTTTCTCCTGGTTCGGTTGAAACACGCCCCATAATCACAGCCCAATGGAGCGATATCAGACTCATATTCTGACTAGAATTATGAGTATGACATCGTCAGGCTAGGGGCGTCCCTCTCTACCTTTAAGAAGCTTTTGAAGACCCAACTCTTCAGAGAGCACTTCCCGTCCTAACTGGCACTTCGACTAGTGCGTAACTTGCAATTACAGCAGTTACACTTCTGCACTCTTTCTTTCTTTTTATTTAATTTTGTTATATTTCGAATGTAAAGTAGTATTTATTTATTGTTACACCAGGTTCTATTGCTCGTAGCTTGAATATTCTATCCCTTGTACGTCGCTTTGGACAAAAGCATCTGCTAAATGACTAAATGTAAATGTAAATGTAGAAGAGAGCGAACATACAGTGAGTTCGGCCTTTTAACACCCCTTGCTTCCTCTTTTTAGTTACGGACCTATCCTTATAAGGTCATAAATCTCTGTTAGATCACTCAATGCCCTTTTCCCTTAAGTCATGGTTAACAAAGGTGTGTTCTGTCCCATTACATGCTTCTCACAGCCTGTGTCCTTCTCTGGGCCCCTATATGGTACACTTCCTGTTTTTCTCCACTTTACACGTTTTAAAGGACACTCAAGCTTACATCAGCATTTAAACTACAGACATTGTTCTCCCACAGGCATTCGTACTAAAAACCTTTTCTCATACAGTAAGCATATTTCACTCTTGAAAATAGCAATCAGCAGCAGATATAGATTTGTTAAACATCACTCAAGCAATTTCACACATTATTATATGGTTATAAGGCATGATTCAAACACTCTTCAAACTATTTAAAAAGCATACATCTGTTTAAATGATTATAAAACATAGCTCCAGCAATTTCAGAAAAGCATACGTTTGGCATATGATTAATACATGTTTCAAACAATCTCAGAAAAGCATACATTTGTTATGTTATTATTAGTATGAAGTAGGCCTAACACGCATATGGATCCAGGTCGTGGCTATCAGGTACATTCTTTTGTGAATCGTTCATCAAAACATAACATGGTATATACATGATACATACAAAGTTGATGGTGGGGAGAGAGCATTCAGGCATTGTAGAACAGCTAAGTGGGTATACAGTGTGCTCATAAGGTTACTATTACAGGGGTAAGTAGAGTAATGGAACAGAAAACTATGTCGATGGTGGCAATTACTTACATTGCAGGTAAATGCTAGTACAGAATGTAGGGTAGAATAAGTGCATGATAGTCTGGTGGAGGTGGGTAGGTGTAGGCCAAGGGGGTTTCTGCAAGTAGATCAGGTGGAGAGACTACAGCAGCATCCCACAGTGAAGATAGTCTAGACTAGGATGGGAAGAAAGAGACAAAGTGAGTGGGTAGAGTTCGGCTGCCAATATGCCAATATGTACTTAATGGACACGGTGATGAGGAACAATGTTTCAACAGTCATCACCAATTGTGAGCAAAGGTCATGCTGTAAGAGAGCGAAGGTTGGTTAGTAAACATCAATTTGATAAACCGATAAAGAGAGACGTTTAGGTAACATTAACAGTAGGGAATATGGCCACTTTCTCAGTACTTAAGGACAGAGCTGAGCAGTGTGTACACTTTAAGATGAACTCCGAGATACTGGTGAAAGGTTGTTGATATTTGAACTCAACAGCCAATCAAATTACACCTCTCCTGTCCGTGCTCCTGAAGCAACGTGTTGATTGGCTGGAATTCTCAGAGCCTCTATGTTTATCTCCGGTTCACAGAGCCAGGACTGCGTTCAAACACCACTGTTTGTGTGAGGGCACATGCAGAACAGATAGCTAGAGGGCCATGTGGAGCAATTAGCTAATTGTGTTTTTATGATATAATCATATTATATAATATACAATATTGATTATAATCATAATATTATATACATATATTGTATTATGTAATCATATTATATAATGCTATATATATTATTTATTATATTACAATATTCGTATTATTATAATAATACCTCCCTTCGTCTTAGGAGATATGCTAGCCACAGACTGGCACCCGTGTGTTTGAATCTCCTTGTTAGGAAACTTACCCACTTCCCATGTTCCCATGAGACAGTGCTTTTTAAAACACAGCTTACCCACAGACACACTTGGAGATACTTGGAGTTCGAGGGTTTGTACAGTGAACAATCTGCATAATTGAGCAGAAACACCGTGACTGCAGCATGAGAAAAGGAAATAAACAGAAAGTGACATGGGTTTTTTTTTTTTTTTTTTTTACATCCACCAGGCGCAGAGGAGTTGACACGATGATAGCAGTGTTTATCTGAAGGACTCTGAAATAAGGTTTCACAGAGTGATACAATGAGCTGAAAGCCAGTGAGGGAATTGTGTGAGAGACAGAATGAGGCAGAGAGAGAAAGAGAGAGAGAGAGAGAGAGAGAGAGAGAGAGAGAGAGGGATGCAGGAAGGGAGAGAGAGGGTGAGAAGGGGGGTTGGGGCATTGGGAGGGGAGGGGAGGGGGGGTTTGAAATTGAATTGTTTGAGTGTGTCATTGTCTCTTGTCTGGGTTGTGTTACTGCTTTGGCAGCACTTAATAGCCTGTCATGCTCACAGAGCCAATTACATTAGACACAGCCAACCCCAAAAAAAGCAGTTCCCCCATTCTCTGATCATAACAACCCACTATTCCCAATTCCCCGAACCTGGGCTATTCCAGACTCCCTATTCCCAACTCATCCCAATCCTGTGATATGCCCGAGCACAGAGAGGGACCGAGGGAAAGAGAGAGGAGGACAGACTAAAAGCATGCAGGTATTCTGTGCTACAACATGCATTCATTTATTACGAAAACCATGTAAGGCCTAAATGCCTTTTGTCAAGCGATTCAAGCATTGTTTGTGGTATTACATGGTTTTGTGATAAATTGATGCATGTTGAAGCACAGAATGCGTTCTGTTTACGAAATAAGGTCTGTTACACTTGGCGCCCCATGGGGAGGGCTGGAAAGACACAGGATACAGAGGAAGGGTAGAGGTGGATGGAGAGATGGGTAGAGGTGGATGGAGAGATGAGTGAAAGGATGAAAGGATGAGGATCGGGGGGGGGGGGGGTAGGACCACAGTGAAAGAACACAATGTCAGTCATCTGGGACTGGGACTCACAGTAAGGGTGTTCATTCAGAATCACGATTGGCTTTCGATTTAGAAGCTACCATTAAACGCAATGAAATACAACGTCAATATTACTTAAAGATGCCTTTTTCAAATATTTCTTTTTGAGTTGGTACGTCTTCTGCATTGGAAAAAGCAGCATAGAAAATATCCATCTGTGGGGAATTTTTACTTTCATAGTGAAATAATATTTTGATAGCCGTTATCCTGAATTGTGATTTTTTTTTTATGCATAGTGCTATTTTATTCAGTCAATGCGGCCTCCCTTTACTTTATCTACACACACTCTGTCACACACTCCAGGTAAAGTAATAGAATATATTCTGAGCACCAGCATCCCTCTGCCAGTTGATTAAACACACCATGTGAATATCTTATGGCTCTCACTCTTTCACACGCACACACACACACACACACAAACACACACACACACACACACACACACACACATACACACACACACACACACACACACACACACAAATACACACAAACACACACACACACACACACACACACACACACACAAACACACACACACAAACACACACACACAAACACAAATACACACACACACACACACACTGTCTCTCCCCCTACCTCAGCATATTCTTGGCATTCAGAGAGGGAGTTGGAGAGTGAGACAGACAGAAGGAGAAAGACAGACAGAGAGAGAAAGACAGAAGAAGAGACAAAGAGAGAGAGGGAGAGTCAAAACGACCTCATGCTAATGTGATTGTGTGCCTATTCTCTCCTAACAGCCTTATCAGGGAGGAGGGACACAGCGATAGCTGGCGTGTTGCTCACACATTTTAATTCCCCCGCCCGTCTGCCGCAGACGCCTGGCCGGCATAATTTTTTATTCAATCCCGAGACAAATGTCGGTGGCCGCTGGGAGCACGGTCCTAAGCCGGAGCCGCTCGCAATTTATACGCAATCGATACGAGAGCGCTGCCGCTACGTCCCAGTCATTTCTGTTTAACGGTCCCACGGTCTCTGGTGGGCCCTGCAATCTGCCGTGGCCAGCCACAGACCTTGACTTTTATGGTTCATTTATGACCTTGACTTGCAGCATTTATGAGTTCGACTTTCTGAAGTTTCACATGTGTGCAAAAGATAAAGAAGGCCGTGTGGCTATGGCCTTCAGAACACATGACACTCTCGTGGAAAGATGTGGAAAGTGAGCTTCAAAATAAACTTGACGAAGCCTTGCATGGACTCCATGGAATTAAAAAAGAATCCATGCCCCCTCAGAAGAATGCAACATTGTGTCCTCCATTACGTGACTTCCTGTGACCAACCCTGTTGACCAACAATGACGGCATATTACTCTTTCTGAAATACTTCTCCATCAGTGTCTTCAAATTGTGAAATTTAGCATGAAAGTAACCAAAACTATGTGTTGTCATCTACAAGTCTCCCATCCCATCGATGTAGCTGCTGATGCTGAAACAGGCCCGGCTTGGATCTGTTCCAAAGTTAGCTGACCTTTAATAAGTTGAGTCACCTACTGAGGATATACAAGATATATATCAATGTCACGGCCACTAAACAATGACGTGCTGTCCTGGGAAGCAAGCGCCCTGTGCTCATAAAGGACAGGTCCCAACACAGTGTACTTCAACAGACTATAACATCAGGGTGGAGGATGAGGGAGTGGTCTGCAGGTACGAGCATCTTCTGCTGACTACAACAGACTAAAAACATCAAGGTGGAGGATGAGGGAGCGGTGTGCAGGTACGAGCATCTTCTGCTGACTACAACAGGCTATAGCATCAGGGTGGAGGCTGAGGGAGAGGTGTGCAGGTACGTGCATCTTCTGCTGAAGCTGATGTGAGTGGGGACTGTGAGGAGGAACAAGGGCCTCTGAGGAGCTCCAGTTGAGGAGGCTGTGGACTGCGGATGATTTTAAATCATGGATGACTTTTGACAGTAGATTAATGCTGCCCCTGGATGGGTAGAACTGTTGACAGGGGCTGAATGTAAACTAGGAGACTGTGTGTGTGTTTGTTTGTGTGTGTGTGTGTGTGTGTGTGTGTGTGTGTGTGTGTGTGTGTGTGTGTGTGTGTGTGTGTGTGTGTGTGTGTGTGTGTGTGTGTGTGTGTGTGTGTGTGTGAGTGTGTGTGTGTGTGTGTGTGTGTGTGTGTGTGTGTGTGGGTGTGTGTGTGTGTGAGTGTGTGTGTGTGTGTGTGAGTGTGTGTGCACACGCTTGTGTTGTGTGATGATGTGTGAGTATGTGTCTATGTGTGTGTGTGTGTGTCTCAGAAACGTTACCAGAACAAGGCTGAATAATTAGATTCTCATTCAAGCAGGTTGTCAGGCACCCAAGGGGCCGTGCTTCTCTGAGCCTGAGCTCGTGGCTGAGAGAGAGAGAGAGAGCACATTACACTCACAAATGAGTTATTGCAGCTAAAGTAAACAGTTCTTCACTTTTCACACACACACACACACACACACACACACACACACACACACACACACACACACACACATGGATTCCATCACTTAGTCACACACACACAAACAAGACACACACCCATAAATGTGTACGACTTCACAAACTCATACATGAAATTCCTCTGGGTATACATAACTACACACGCACAAGCATTCACACACACCGGCACATAACTACACTCCCTCTCTGACACATGCACATGCACCCAAAACTACCCAACAAGCAGAAAGACAAACACACACACACACATACACACACACATACACACACACACACACACACATCGCGAGCCTTGCACATACGTGCTCCTGCTGACACATTTCCATAATACACATAATTAGACACACTGATGTAGTGTGCACACGCAGGTTCGAATGAAAAACCCTTGTGTGCAAAACCACAGATCCGCTCGGCATAAAGAACAGAGAGCCCTCAGGCTGTGTCAGATCAATATATCATTAGCCAGTCACTCTCACCACTCACACACCCTCCCCCCCACCCACACACACACACACACTCATATACACACAACACCACACACCCTCACATACACACACCACCACACACACCACTCACATACACACACCACCATTACACACACACACACACACACACACACACACACACACACACACACACACACACACACACACACACACACACACACACACACACACACACACACACACACACACACACACACACACACACACACACACACACACACACACACCGCCTCTGTAACTCACAGGCCCACTGCCTAGCTCAGCAGTATCTCTCTGCCATCCTCCTTCTCCCCCCACCCCTCTCCTCTCCTCTCAAAACAATCCCTTTTTTTACCAAACAGAAACAGAGAACTGCGAGCGCTGAAGTCTCTTTAGTGTAGGAGTCGTCTTTTCGGGTTTGCTCCATGAGATTGTCTTCTGTTGTCTTTTATCTCATCGCCTTCAGACATGTCTAAGAGAAGAGGATAGAGAGATGGATGAAGAGGAGAATACAGAGAGAGAGAGAGGGGGGGGAGAGAGAGAAGAGAGAGAGAGAGAAAGAGAGTGGAGAGAGAAGAGAGAGATGTTAGCGAGACCAGCCCGGGGGGGAACGAGAGAAGGCAGACAGAGAAAGAGAAAGAAGTGAAACAGAAGAGAGACAAGCTGGGAGGGGGGGTCTGTATGGAGTGAACAGAAGGAAGT
>NC_045155.1:29878703-29943703 GCF_900700415.2 Clupea harengus
AATTAGTCAGATAGGGAGAGAGAGAGAGAGAGAGAGAGAGAGAGAGAGAGAGAGAGAGAGACAGTTCCTCTGTTAAAAAATAAAAAATAAAAAATCAGGTTGAAATCTATCTGCATTGTGCTTTTCTGTATGAGCAAATACCAGAACAGCCAGACTTGCATGCAGGGGCATGAATGTCCACAGGCATGTACACAAAAGTGTGTGTGCGTGCATGCAAGTGTGTGTGTGTGTGTGTGTGTGTGTGTGTGTGTGTGTGTGTGTGTGTGTGTGTGTGTGCGCGCGCACGATTGGGGTATAGAGAGAAAGGTGAGTCTTTTGTTGGGTTCAGGTCTGGAATTGCTGCCAATTTCATGCAGCGTTTTAGCTGTTCTGACCATGTAATGTGGCAGAGACTAGAACGGAACAGGGTCCCTCTTTGCCAGGGATTGGGTTTTATAGGAACAAACCTCTATGCTGAAGTTTTTTTTTTGTTCATGACATATTTGCATTCACCTATGTGTTTCATGTAGCCACTGTCTAGTGTCTCATCTGAGATTACATACCTGGCAGAGAAGTGAAGGAATGATAATCCCTGTTCAAACCTAATTCCGTCATGATTCAACTATGCATTGAAGAGGCTTTCGAGGAACAACCATTCACTTTAGGATAAAACGCACACAGAGCAAGAGCGACGCCTGGTGGGCTAAGCGATACTGTTCAAATCACCAACTACTATACTTGGCTGTTTGAGTGCAAATCATTTCATATCGTAGATTATATTTCAAAATATTTCGCTAAAAGTTTAAATTCGAACAGGTTGAACCATTAACTTTTAGACGAGACCAGAGAGGTGTATTTTCCCACTCGGAGGTCGGAATTTTCCCACTTCCCAGTTGCACATGAACGCACCATAAGCATGATTGATTATCAACAGAATTAGCTAGCAAGCTGCAATAATATCAATCATAATTCAATTCATTCATTTTACGAAGAGCATGTCTGTGCTTGATCAAAAAAAAGGTTAGAAGTATAGCTACAAATCCCGAAACTGCACGTTTTCTAATGAGCAGGACTGTTTTTTGAACAAGTAACTGCTGAAATAATGAAACAACTGAGTTAAAGTGACCCAGCCGCTGGGTAGATTATGTGACCTCTGGTGGAGGAGGCACTGTCTTCAACTACTAACCCAACGGCTGGGTTACAGAAAACAACCAGAATAACTTAAAATAACCCAACAGCCTCAACCCAGCGTTTGGGTTGGGAAAAAACAAACAAGTGTAGCCTTGGCGATAAAAATCAAGATAGAAAGAAATAACTGCAGTATAAAACAAGATGTGTGATATTCGTTGGTGTAACCTAAGATGTTTCAGCGATTATCATCTGGCTCACATTTTATACAGGAGCTGATATTTCTGCATCGTTTGAAGTCTCAATTAAATGTTTGATTTTTAGCCTTTATGTCGATAGCAGTATGCTACTCTAAATGGGCTGTGGTACTCAAATAGCGCATGCGCGGCTCACATCTACGTTGACCCTTATCGGGCAGGGACACGGGGTCTTCTTTTAATTTGGTTAAACATACATTAGCTTTATTGTGAAATTATTTTTTACCTTTTTGTTCAATATATTTTGCTCAATATATTGAATATATACATGTATTTATATAAACTCTCACACATACAGTACGTACACAGAACCAATAACCATTTGACTTTTCTCGGGTGGGAACTTTTTATCCCGTAAGGAACCTTGGGCATGGAAAGCTGGGCTCAGGGGTTCTTCTCAAGGAGATGCACAACTTTTTCTTGTCCGGAAGTTTGCTCTATAGCCCTAAACCTGCTCAGAAAGCACTGAGGTGTCCACGGAGTGAAAAGTAAGAGCCTAATGCACGTTTTAGTTGGCTTTCTAGGAGGTATGCTTTGAACAAAGTTATCAGCTTTTCAGAGGGGCACTTCTTAATGGCCTTACGTCACAAGCGTGTTCGCAAAATAAACCGCGCGTTGGCTTATAGCCAAAAAGTCTCAGAGCTAAACGGACTGTTGTGATACACGCGATATTGGCTAACTTGAAGGTTTGCGTAACATGGTTTTATGTTTCTTTGTCTCGATGGCTTAAAATGCACCCCCTTACACATCTTCTTAAATGGGTGACTACTTCACCTGCAAACTAAACAATATTTTTCAAAAAAATGTGGAAGGAAGTTGATCCTGTATTGTGGAATGTTGTGTGTGCATTGCTAGGATAACTTTGTTTGGTCCAAATGCTAGCGTGGGTTAACGTTAATTGCCAGATCAACCAGCGAACGTCAAATTTCAATAGTGCAGTTTCTGCTTGTAATGAATCTATTAGCTTGAGTCATGTATTGTGTGACAGTATGTGACACGTGTTGTTATTCAACCTTTTCCTTTGTGATTTTGACTGTAGATCAGTTTAGGGCGTAATTCAGCCAACACTGAGTTGTTAAAGTAACACTATGCAACAATTTGATACTTTTTGAAGTATGGTTTTATAGGGAACTAGTTTTGGTACCATCCTCAAATTCATTTTGATAGCATATGGTCATGTGAAGCACAGATAAACACCTGTGTCTTTCCCACTAGCCATCCAGGATATGCCCTATGTAGTTTTGTGTTCCGGGCTGGAACACCCTGCAAAAATGGATGAAAAGCTTTCACAGCATGACATTGCCAGCTATACTGCCAAAAGACACCAGTTAGTGTGTTGGCAAGCTTCTATCAGAATCAACTGGACTGTTGGTGGTGTTTACAAGGGTTTTGCCTGCCTTATAGGCAGTTAGCTTGCTAGTTTTGGAACAGGACTCCGTATTGCTACTTTAACTACCAATCCAGCTAGAGATAACTAACTAATTAAGTTGATATCTTCTCTCTATGAAGGTGCATGTCATCTTCACTGAAGTTTTTGTAAGTTATCACAATGTGTCATCATGTCGCAGGATATCAAGAGGCTTTTATAAATCATCACTGATATTGCGTACCATCGGTGCATCTGTGGTATTGATGAGTTGTGTGTTTTGTACTCAAAATCTGGTATTCTAGCATGCTTTAATGCGGGAATGTTGATTTGTTAATAAACAGTAAAGGGAATTCCCTCCTTAAAGGTACAGTACTGAATACTTCTCCCTTTCCAAGCGTGTATGAGAGGGTACGGTGGCAGTCAGGTGCCATAAAAAAACGCAAAAGGCCCTCTCTAGTGCCAGTGTTCTAGTTTGTCCTTTCTAGGCTACTGTAGAAACATGGTGGCACAACATTGCAGACTAGTAAGTAGCTACAAAGGGCTCATTCCAAGCTAATGAAAACACAACTATTTGTAGTTACAGGTGATTATACACCAATGAAAACATAATTATGAATAATATATTTCATGTCTGCTGATGGATCACCTTAAATCCTGCATACTGTACCTTTAAACTTCCAGTGCTTGATGTGATGCATGTTATGGTGCGTGATAGTGTGGCGCTTACATGGAAGTTTGGTCTATATTATTCTTCCAAGCACACATGTTGAGTCTCTTCTAATTTGTCTTACAGACTGCACTCACCACTGACTAGCCATGGATGAGGATGCGCTGGCTCGTGAGGAGGCGCTGGCTCTTGAAGAGGAACGGGAGGAGGCCCTGTGGAATCTGCACCATATCGCCGCCATGTCCGCATCTCGCCTGGCCAGCATCCAGCCTGACGGAGAAGGGTCACCCCCCTCCATGTCCGACACGTTGCAGCCGTCGCGCTTTTCCGGCGAGTACAACTGCGACGTGTGCGGCGAGACCTTCTTCTCTATCGTGCAGCTGGCCAAGCACCGTCAGTTCCACGACCGCGACCGCCCCTACCAGTGCGGCATCTGCGGCAAGCGCTTCCTGAGCCGCAGCCACCACCACGAGCACCAGCGCGTGCACACGGGCGAGCGGCCGTACCCGTGCGAGCGCTGCGACCGCTCCTTCACCACCCACCACAACCTCAAGCGGCACATGAGCATCCACGAGAAGGAGGAGATGTACCGCTGCCAAGAGTGCGGCGTCCTCTTCTGCCAGGAGCACCAGTACAACCTCCAGAAGCTCCAGCTGCCCGCCGTCGTGCCTCCGATCATCACCCACATGCCCACCACCATTCCCATGCTCATGCCCATGCCCGTCACGCTACCGCTGGAGTACCGGCACCCGCTTGACGACAACCTGCCTTCCTCCAGCGACTTGGTGAGGATGTCAAACATGCTGAAAAAGGCGAAGAAAAAGAAGAAGAAGAAGAAGAAGAAGCATTCCTTGTTTGATGTCAGTAGAAACATTGCGGCGCTCCCGCTGTACGAGAAGAAGCATAAGCATGAGTCACAGCTGTACGACTACAGGGGGAGTAAGGAAGCCATGGGGGGCCACAGAAAAGCATCCCGTGGCGTCCCGAGAGTCGCTTATGATATCGAGGTGGTGCTGTAATCCTGTTGTGTTGCAAATCCCAGCTGCTTTTGAGCTGTGGGAAAGATGAAATCCAACACCAAAAAGTTGTGCTTTGTAGTTTCTGGGTGTCAGCAGAGGCAGTTATGTCAGACATGTAAAAAAAATGTTTAGGTCAAGATTATGATCAGGTCTTTCTTTTTTTATGGCTAATCATGCTTTTCTTTTCTTCTTTTTTTTTGTCTTGTTATGATTTTGCTATTTTCACTGCTGTTGGACTGTATAAATATCACCTGAAGTGCTGCTGGTTTATCAGTTTGTAGGTGAGCAATGTATTTGGGCATATTCCACGCGAGTATGGCTTTAAATTTGAAATTCAATTCCCAGATGAAGCATTGAGGCTGGAGCGAGACAGGCCTGCAGTGTGTACGGAGTATAACTGTGCTTGTAATTCCAGGCCTTCTCAGACTGGCCACTGATTGTGTCGTCTTTTGTAAGGGTTAACATGACCATTAGACTCATTTATGTTTATTCTGTTATAAAACGTTAACGAAAAGAAAGTACTTAAAAAAAAATCTCCTATGAATTGAGTTCTGTCTGTGATACAGATTTCTCTACTGATTTTTGAAGGAACATGAATTACCCCAGAGAACTACCTCAAAAAGTGTGAGCCTCAAGCTACTGCACATTTTTCCCAGAATTAACCTTTTCTTTAACTGGAGACACTATTTTACTTTTGTATGTCATTCTCATGATTTGTCCATGATCGATCAAAACGAAAAAATACAAGCCAATCGTGTTATTTTTTTTTTTTGCTGGAATGTTGCGCATTATACACTTATGTGGTCCTAGTCCATATATGTTTAGCCATCATGTCCTACTAATAAAATTAATTGAAATGGCTTTAACACTTGATGGTGTGTTTCTTCCTTCAATGCATTATCATGAGCTGTCATTATTGTATTATACATTCTGTTGTTGGTTCACTTTATCCGTGACTTTAAGTGATGTGGCCATTGTGAGGCTCCCTACTAGCATAAGCAATTTAACGTCTGGTTTTGAGCAATACTGAAATTAAACTGTAATCCATAGAGGCTTTGGCTTGTGTTGAATTCATATCTCATGGGTTCGCTCGGCGCAGCACTGAGAGGTTAATCGATGCCCCCATTCTTTTTCAGTGAGCCCACGTTTTCATTGGCTGATTCCTTACAAGCGGCTAAAGTGATTGGCCTACGTGGTCTCCATTGGGTTGCCCACTACGTGACGGCCAGTCGCAGTCAGCTGCCGTCGCCGCTGATGGCAACAATAGGAATCGGCCACATTTTCAGCATCATCTATATCCTACACATCGCCTATGAAGCGGAGAGGTAGACCAAACGCCCGCTGATCGGAATTCACTCTCCCGTTTAAAGTGAAGACACATCGGCAGAAAGGATCTTTTGGAATACACATTTCGGTGCGTGAGTACATTCCATCGGAACACAATACTACGATGTCATCTGTGCTGTGGTTGGCATCAGCCGGCAGTGTAGAACAGTCGAGAGCGGGATGATGCCGGTTCAGTCAGTCCGGATTAATGCAATCTAGCAAAGTAGGCTGCATGGCTGGCTAGCTGCAGTATCAGGTTTTCGTTTTTTTGTCACGTTTGTGGAGGCAAAACAATGAATTGTTAAAATAAAAAATATGTGTAGGCTACCAACTGCAATGCAGATGATGGTGTAAGTACCCGAGCTAATGAGATAATATGGGATGTATAGCCCTTCTATCCTTTGGTACCCAGGTGGCGAGCTTTTATTAATTAAAACAGTTTATCCCGTTTGAACAGCATGGTCTTTGTACTGACCATCCAGCTGCAGCCAGATTGCATGAGTTTTTGAACCGAGAGTGTAAGTAGGCTTTAAGTTGCTTAACCAGTCAGATTCAGTGATTCATAATGTGACTTCTCAAGATCATCATAAGGTATCATAAGGTTTAAATCACCGTTATGGTTCTTTCCTTATTCACAGCATGTTGAACATGAAATGACTGATAATTGCAACCATAACTCAATTAACCTTATACTACAGGGAGAACTGAGGATGTCCATGTTGTTTACGCAGAGTGTGTATATGGATGCAAACGCAATGTGACAGACTGATTTTTGCACATTTTGTTGTTTCGCCTCAATGCCCCTACAGAGAGCCGCTATGCCAGCAGCACCCAGCCACCAGGACTTCTTTGCGGAGCTGCCGGGGGGATGCCTGCTCCCTACGGTCCAGCAGGGCCTGGAGCAGACATGGCCGCTCCTCCTCATCTGCCTGGTCTGCCGCCTACTCTGGAGACTCAGTAAGGCATTACCTGACCATCTTAACCAACACACAGCATTTCAGCATTACCTGATAATCTGAACCAACACACAGCACTTCAGCATTACCTGATAATCTGAACCAACACGCAGCACTTCAGCATTACCTGTTAATATTAACCAACACGCAGCACTTCAGCATTACTTGTTAATCTTAACCAACATACAGCACTTCAACATTACCTGACAATCTTAACCAACACACAGCATTTCAGCATTACCTGATCATCTTAACCAACCCACCGCATCTTTAGACATTACCTGACAATAGTAACTAACAAGTCATCATTTGAGCGTTACTTGACAGTCCGAACATTACTTAACAATCCCAACCCAAACAAGACTTGCGTTGCCTTGCAGTCCTAACCTGCACCAGGTATTTAAGCATTACCTGGGATACAGAACCCTTAGCAGACATTCGACATCAGTAACTTATCAGTAACTTATCAGTTATTGGTGATACTTGTGTGATTATGGATAGGCTACAGTACACTGCTTGCTGTCATTAGTTCGCTGTCATGAAGCTACTGCTTTTAATGGGGACTGTCATTTCTCTTCCCTGTGGACAGGCCTTCCCTCCTACATGAAGCACCTGAGCACGGTGGCTGGCGGGTTCTACGTTCTCTACCTGTTCTTCGAGCTGCACATGGTGTGGGTGGTCCTGCTCAGCCTGCTCTGCTACCTCATCCTCTTCCTGTGCCGGCACTCTGCCATCCGCGGAACCTTCCTCTGCATCACCGTGATCATCTATCTGCTGCTGGGGTAGGCAAGGAGACCTGCCCAAAGATCCATGGCTGAGTCCATGCACATGTCATGTCTGTATGACTATAGGAGTGTTGACTATCTGAGTGAATATCTAACACTATATGAGTGTTAATACTACACTGGATAGCTAAGATGTTAAATTCCTGTTGCTCGGGTTTGAAAGGAGAAAGCCATACACATGATCGTGTCATGTCGTATCTATAGTGAGTGTTTATTTTAGGTATACAGAGGATAATGTGCTAAATTCCTCGTGCCATTGGTACGTTTCTTCTGCTGGCGAGGGGATCTCGCATGCTGGCCAGATCTCTACATCATGTGCTTATATCCACATCCAAACACACCAGCATCCCTCAAATCAGGGGTCAAACCTTACTAGACATGCCACAGACAGCACTGTATATGGCCAGGTACCTGCAGTGTGTTATAATATTTGTATTATGTGTATAATATTTAGTGATATAAAATATGTGGAGAATGTAAACATATCTTCATTTTTTGGAGATATTTAATTATTAATGTTGAGGCATAGCAATGTTTGAGTGTCATAGAGGTGAATCACCTCAGGTGATACAGAATGAATGTTGCTAGTGTGCTAGTTGCTAGTGCGCAAACAAAGGTTTTCACATCGTCATGCTCTTGCAGTAAGTTTTATTCATGAACTCTGTTAAAAGCAAAAGGTTATTCAAAGACTGTTTTCCACACAAACATCCCTTTGCTGACTGAAAGTGCCCTAAGGGATTCTTCCCTTCTGGATATTATAAAACCTAATGTCAAATATCCCAGAGGTATCCTTGTAAGGCTTGTTTGTTTGGCCCAATGATTAAAAACAACGGACAGCGTACACTCAGTCAAAAGTGAAGGGAATTAAAAATGGCGGAGATTTAACCAAATATGGTTTATTCTGGGCGGACCTGGACAATTTTACCACACAAGCTCTCAAGCTCTTACTGCGCAGACCGGCTCCAATTTTGCCGATATGGCCAACCTATTTTGGCTTTATTTCTTCAGAGCTGCCAGGCCCCAGGCTGTCCCTCTTTTTTACAGTCGTTGGTTTGGCCTGATGCCCTCTGCATGGTGCCACATCACTGTAATGTGGTGCTACTGTGTTAGGCGTCGAGAGGTCATCTATGTGTGTGCACTGTAGTAAAGCATAACTGTGCAGGCTTTAATGGTTTGTTTGTTTAATGGTTTGTTTACTTCCTGTCTTTCAGCGAGGCACATATGACGGACACCACCACCTGGCACAAAATGAGAGGTCAGTCACCTTTGAATCCGTATGTCCGGCTTGCAGTGTTCCGGTTAAATTTATCTGAAGGGTTATTTTAGTAAATGACCTCACATGAAATCATATCAAGTCAGATCTGCTAAACAAGTTTGCAATATTTAGTTCTGCTGGTTTATGCATTTTTTTCCCGGCAACTTCCCGCCAAAACTCTGTTTTCATATCTCTGGTTTGGCAATCCCCTCAGGTTCCCAGATGGTGGTGGCCATGAAGGCCATCTCATTGGCCTTTGATCTGGACCGAGGGGTCGTGGAGAGCGTCCCTTCACCAGTGGAGTTCATGGGGTACATCTACTTCGTGGGCACAGTCATCTTTGGGCCCTGGATTAGCTACAGCAGCTACAAAGAGGCGGTTGAAGGCCGCCAGCTGGTAATTCCACCCACAGACTTAAAGTAACACTATGCAACAATTTGACACTTTTTGAGCTATGGTTTTATAGGCAACTAGTTTTGGTACCATCCTCAAATTCATTTTGATAGCATATGGTCATGTGAAGGACAGATAAACACCTGTGTCTTCCCCACTAGCCGTCCAAGATATGCCCTATGTAGTTCTGTGTAACTGTGGAACCCCTCTGCAAAAATGGAAGAAAGACTTTCACACGCATGACATTGCCAGCTATACTGCCAAAATACACCAGTTAGTGTGTTGGCAAGCTTCTATCAGTGTTAGCTGGGCTGTTGGTGGTGTTTGCAAGGTTTTTGCATGGCTTTTAGGTAGTTAACTTACTAGTTTTGGAACAGAACTCTGTATTGCTGCGTTAAATCACCGATTAGGGATGTAAATGTGGGATGTGCCTAAAGATGAAGGTGACACTTTGTATTACATTGTAACAATTATGTCAGTAAACACACATTATCGTTTAGCTCAGCAGCACTTTGATACATAGCTGTAGTGACATAACCTCAAGTCTAACCTTTGATCTTGTGTCCATCCTCTGAAATAGTTTGCATTGTGTTAAGAATCTCATCACAACACTGAGTTTGCCATCAATTACCACATATAACTTGGCATATCCAAAGTCTTAGGGTATGATGTTTAGATTACGGTGGTAGCCTCAGTATACCGTAGTAGCCTATATTTGCATCAGTTGCTATCATTTAGCGAAATGTGTACAGTAATAGTAATCCGTTGGCCCTCAATGCGGTGTCACACTGTATTGGCTCCCCGCGGTGTCACTATGTATTGGCTCCCTGCTTGTAAGCTGATCTGGTCTCACCTTCTCTGCAGAGTTTCAGGTGGTTCCTGAAAGCCTTCAGCAGCTGGGCCAAGAGTCTGTTCTGCCTGGTGGCCTCCAACTGTGTGGCTCCCTACCTCTTCCCCTACTTCATTCCCATCTACACGCTCCGGTAAGCGTAGAGAGCTTCAACATGTTATCCCCCTGCACTCTTTTCCATTGTTGTTGGTACTTGTGGCCCGTGAGATTAAGACACACGAGTTGGGAGCTGATGGCCCCATGCACATTGTGAAGGTACATTCTAAAGCAAAAAGGTCAGAATAAAAGCTAAAGGTTTATAACCATCACCTAAAGAGAGGTTCCTCTATAACAGAGGTTCTGAATCCTGCTAACCCTCCCCCCCCCGACCCACCCACAAACCCCACCCTGCTCTTTCCCTGCACTGCACACCTGACAGAAGTAATCACTGGCACACCTGATTAGCTGAACGTCTTATTTATCTACTCCAGAGCGTGATAATTACTCTGACTCAAGCAGGTGTTCTTGGAGCAGGGTATTATGTATGGTCCTTTAATGATGTGAGATGGTGAAAACACTACTGTATATATGGGTATAAATGGGTTCCCTGACTAAACCTTGTCTTTTCTTCTTCTCTGTTGTCACCTCTGTCTGCCCTGTTTGGTGATGGCTTTAAAGCAAGAAGAGGCGAAAGAACAGGTGACTACCAGCTAGTTTGACTTCAGACTGCTGCATTTTATTTCATAAATGATTTGCCTCGACTCTCCTATTCCCGATGTCCTTTGTCTATAGAATATGGAATGGTGTATTAAATTTGCATACCATAAATGCACACAGTGTGACGGGAAGAAATCGTATTAATTATGGATCAGAGTTTAATAATTAATACTGTAGCTCTTTCGCCTCACTGCTTCTCAGAGGTGCTTTTGCAAGGTAAGCTTTTCAAGACCCAGAAGGAAAGTGTCCACCCAAGCACGTCTGCCCGGAGCTGCTTGTTTCAGCTTGTTTTCCTCAGCTAATCCTGCTCCCTTTCATCCTCTGCAGGTGGCTGCTAGGGTACGAGAATACCCTCTCCTTCCATTTCAGCAACTTCTTTGTGAGTTACCTCAGCGAAACCACCACCACTTTGGCGGGCTCTGGCTTCACTGAGGAGAAAGAGAATCTAAAGTGGTCAGTGCTGTCATTTCTTTTCATAGAACACAGAAGTACAGTATAGATTTGATAATTTTGCCTTACTCAATATTGCTAACTTTACTCGATGTCATGCATTTTTCGTGGAAGGTTCAGCATTTTCTCAGAATGACATTGTGGTTCTAAGTCTTGGAAAGTTTCTTTTAAACAGCAAAACCATCATATTGCACCTTTAACCTGCATTTTTAAATGTATGATATGGCCTGTTTACCTCCAGGGACTTAACAGTGTCAAAACCGCTCGACGTGGAGTTTCCCAGGTCCATGGTGGAGGTGGTGACCTCCTGGAACCAGCCTATGTCTCGCTGGCTGAACACCTGTGAGTTTTAGTGACGCCTCAGACATATCTGCAGCACAGCAGCGGTTTACTAAGCTTTTCTGTTTATAAGATTCTCTGCTTTGAACTCAATCAGACTTGTCCCATATGGTAGAGACATCCTCAGGCAAACAGCAGTAAAGACATTTTCAAGGCTAAATGCCTCTCAATTTACTGATCATTCATTTGGAAGGAGATCAGCAGGGAGGGTGTAGGCTTGTCTGTCAGATTTGGAAGTAGGGCGACGCATAATCAGTAGCTGTGTTTCTCCTCCACACCTCATTACTTGCCATATCCATTTAGTTATGGAGTCAGAACAGCAAAAACACGTTTGAGTTGATATGAAATATTGCACTGTGATATGTAGCAGGTTTACTGTGAGTTACTCGTCCAAATTCTGTCTCTCTGTCGCCTACACAGATGTCTTTAAAAGTGCCCTCAAGTTCGGAAGCTTCACCGCCATCATTATTACCTACACAGCCAGTGCACTGCTTCACGTGAGTACTGCCTATATTTCCATTAGTCTCACTCGAATGTCCCATATAAAGACATAATTTGTTCCATTTGTTCTTGATGCACTTTGTAATTTTAATTATTTATATAAAACCGTTGGTAATGGCCTTAAGAGCAGATGTGCTAAGATGCACTTTAACCTGCGTCCCCTAATAAAGGCCCATCTGTGATGCTTTCACTGCATCAGCACAATAGCCCTGTGCATCCTAGAGACCTCGAGGCCCTGTGCATCAATAGCCCTGTGCATCCAAGAGACCTCGAGGCCCTGTGCATCAATAGCCCTGTGCATCCAAGAGACCTCGAGGCCCTGTGCATCAATAGCCCTGTGCATCCTAGAGACCTCGAGGCCCTGTGCATCAATAGCCCTGTGCATCCAAGAGACCTCGAGGCAAAAGGTTGCCAGCCAGCTACAGTTTTGCGTTATCTATGCATAGAAATGAGTTTGCCCAACCTTGCGATTTGCTTTGGTTGGGGGCAAAATGTTTGAACTCTGCAGCATGTTTACACAACACAGCTTCTTGTGCTTTTACTTTTCAACTGTAGATGAAATCACAGTGGGTTCCTCGGACTAAATGCCTAAGGGACACAGCTTACTGTAAAAACATAAATGTTTCCAGTTCCCTCGTTCTCTGCTGGTCCCCGGCTTTGACAGTGTGTGCAGCCTACTCTGTGTGCAGCCGGCTCTACCATTTTAGCTCCAGCTGAGTGGAGGGAGCTCTATCTCTCTCTCCCTCTTTCTCTCGCTCTCTCTCTACAAGTTTCTTTGTTTCTTATCTCGCTGACAGGGCCTGAGCTTCCATCTTGGGACTGCGCTCTTATCTCTCGCCTTCATTACGTATGTGGAGCACGGTAAGACCCGCTGCCTCTGCCTCTGCCTCACAGACGATTGCTTTTAAAACAAGAGTACAGAGTGCAGTGCTGCACCAGAAACTCGAATGATTCATTGTTTTCTATTTTAGACCACACGGCTTTATATCCTTTGTTATTGCTAAAATCCACGGAGTGTTTTTTTTTAGCTTTATATGTTCCTTTCACAGGGATACTACTAATATGTTGTTACTGCATTATATTTCCAGTGTTCAGGAAAAGACTAGCCACCATCTTAAATGCGTGCGTCTTGTCCAGGAGATGTCAGCCAGATTGCAGTCATGCACACAAGAAGGTGGTGTATCTTTGATAACAATACTGTGCATTTCTTCCTAATATGTAACTGTGCTCCATGGTTATAACTCAAACTCCCCTTCTCCAAATCCTCCTCAGGTTTTCTGGGTGTACCTCATAAACCTGGTCTTCAGTGGGCTGGCACTCCTGCATCTGGTCTACCTGGGCTCCGTGTTTGACTCCAACTCAGATGACACGGGGGAAGACGAGGTAAAAAGAAACAAACACAAAAGAAACTGTAGGACAGTGTTGTGTTGAATGCGCCGCTCCTCTCCTCTCGTGCAGAATGCCATGGCATTGTTCCACAATGAGGATTTATTGCCAGACCAGGGTAAACGCATGACTAAGCTTGAACAATAGCTTAATAGGAAAAACAACATAGTTAAAAAAAAGTGTAAAACAGTACAGCTTTTTTGGCAAACAGAAGCTCTTTGATGGAACCGAAGGGGGCAAACAGGACTCATTGTAACCAGAGGCAGTGTCCTAGTGTTTGGCCCAGTGACTAATAATTATGTAGTAATGTATTTCAGGGCCAGCTATTGCAACCTCCTGTGGGTATTTCACTTTTTTCCTGTCTTCTACCCAGCCTGGCATCGTTCCTCAAATTTAACTGCAACTATTGTGATCTGGGAACACTCCACAGGGTTTTATTGATGTTACTTAGTAGGCGAGTTGGTTATTTATTTATTTATTTAGCGTCATGAATTGGCCTAATAGTGAAGAATCAAATTTTAGGGAAACTGAAATCAGCATTTAAACAGTCATTATCGATGTTGCTGTCTTTCAGCTGTGCTTACTTCCAAAATGTTTTTTATGCGATTGGTTAAACTAAGCCTATTTAACTCACTGGGGGCTTGTGGGCTTTTAGACTGCCTTTCAGTGAACACAAGCTGACAGACTGTCTGTCAGAACCCAGCTACTTCTCACCACCTTGCTTGGTTGTCTCTTCCAGGAGAGCATAGCCAATCACACTATCAGGAAGTGGACTGAGCTGAGCTGGTCCAGTCACTGGGTCACCTTCGGCAGCTGGGTACTCTACCGCATGATCCTTTAACAGCACAAAGAAGGGAGAACCCAGGAAGAACAGCAACATTCTGGGCAAGAGCAGGAGAAGAGTCGAGAAGAGAAGAGTCGAGAAGAAAAGAGAGGACATGGAAAGCAATAAACTCTTGTCAGGGCTAAGACCTCCTTCAATCCAATCTTGTCTTGGGGAGGCAGCCCTGTATAAGACACTGACCTCTCAACGGCACTGTGAGCTTCTTCTGGACTGGATAACACAAACACAGCGAATAGAGACCCCCCCCCCCCCCCCCCCCTGAAAAACTGGACCAACAGCGAACTTCAGTTATCACAGGGCGCAGGTCACTGTACTTTACCTTGTATTTATATTATTCTCATGTGCTTATTAGAAGAAGGATACTGATCACCTAGTTTACAGTGCGCACAGATGGAGAAGATGAAGTGTTTAATGAGAAGAATAACTTTACTTTTAACTATTTTAATAGGAGGAAAACCAGCATGTGATGGTTGATGCATACACATTTGAGGGAATTTGCTTGGGCTGCAGTGCACAAATCAAGGTTTTAGATAGACAAGATAGTAGCCTCAGTTTATGACTCTTTAGCTAGTCTTGGCCCAGCCTTCCCATCTGTCCCTCGAGGGGTTTTTCCTGTGGAAAGTATTGCCTTGTCAGAGAGCTCACGTGTCTGCAGGTTTCCAAATGCAAACAAGTAAAGCTGACCCAGATCAGAACTTAGTCCAGAAGTGATCTGGACCTTAACTGGCACATGTCGGCTCCAGATCAGGACCAGAACAGAACAGAACAAAACTGGGCTACACGCGGTCCACAGTCAGTGCTGCTGTTTGAGGAAGCACTATAGACTGGTGAGGGGCCTCTTAGGCTAATGTGTTCCAGTGGTTAGTCAGCAGAGTGACGCTGCATTGGGACTGTGTGCAGTGCTGCTTTCGAGAGAGGCTGAGTTGTCTTTCCCTGCCTTAGGCATACACAGCACCGAGCCATTCCACTCAACCGTGTCAAATAAGCTATAAATAGAAACCTAGTTGTCTCATTTAGGACCATTCTACTTGGCTGAAACAGGTAGCTCAGAATTCGTCTGGAACGCTAGACTGGGTTTACCAGCTCATCCAAGCACTGCATGTGTTCAGCGACATCTACCAGTTGATTATTAAAGCATATCACACACTGCGACTAGCAATCAAATCACTCTCAAATCACTCTCAGCATGGTAGGAAACAGTCAGTGAACACATTTTTGGCAAAACACTGACTGGTGTGTCAGCGTGAACACTTCAAGACGTGCTCAGAACTCCCACCCCTTGAGTATGACACTGTCTACAGTCTTGGCTCCAGCTTGAATTAGCATCAGGTTCCTCTGGCTTTAATGAGTTACAATCATTTTGTGGTTACATTTGCTCTCCAGACAAGTAGCATTTAGCGCTTCAGGTCAGGCTTCCAGTAGAACAGTTCTCTATCTTACTCCTGGAGACCCAGTGTTTTCTGTCCATCCTTGTTCCGAGCATCCTGATTAGTGTCCGTGTGTAATTATAGTGACTGGTTACAGTCAGTGTAACTATAATGCTCTTGATTAGATACATTTGGTGTATTCAGCATCAGTGGCATCGCTGGACTGCGTTTCCCAGAAGGGTCGCTTAAAAAAAACTACCATAGATAGTTAAATGATAGATCATTTTGAACGCTGTCCAGGAATGCCACTGGTGTGTGCATAGAGGTGTGAAGAGCAGGGGAACATGGGAATCGTCCAAAGTAGAGCTAGTAGTAGCAGGATTGAGCACCACTGCAGCAGAAGTCTGCAGAAGACTGGTTTTACCGTCACCTGCCCTAGATCAAGCTGTTCAGGTTTTTTTTGTTGTCGTTGACCCTCCAACCTTTAAAGTAAGGGAGTCCCCTCGTTTGCGTAGTGTACCTGCCTCTGCTTACTCTATTTGATCATTTGTTGTAGAAAAGTTAGTTGAACTTTATCTAGTTTTTTTTATTTGCAACTGTGTTTGATTTTATATTTATGCATCTCGACAGGGGTACAACTTTTGAATGATTTGGTTTAAGAGATGTAAAACGGAACAGCTAGTTTACACTGAAAATGAAAACTTGAATATGGTATTTGTATAATAGTCAAGCCACTGAGTCGATACCCTGCTACTTATGTACATTGTTGGTCTTTTTAACTTAATTCTATTTGTACTTTTGTTACTTTGACCTCATCTTTTCTTTACTTTTCCCACACATTATCCTTTTATTTCACTTGTACTCTGTATGTGTCTATGTATGTATGTTTTTATGTGAGTGTGCGTGCGTGAGAGAAAAAGAAATATATAAAAATGTGTGATGCTTTTATTACATTTTTAACCTGAATCAATTGTTCTTCTGCGAGTAATTTGTTTTGTTAGATCTGTTCAGACAGGTGAACCTAGCACTGACTGTCAACCCTAATCTCAATATCTTTTACTAACATAGTGTTGTCTAGTATCCAGGTGCATTTTTTACAGTATCAAGTAAATTGGATGTTAAAAAAAGAATACACACTTTGACTAAACCCTTGTGACCCTTGTGAAAATGCTGTACAATTGATTACTATCTTTATCTATTTTTTATTTACAAGATAGGTAAGGACCATAATATGGTCAATGAAAAGGGGCGGAGTCAGATATGAAGAGGTGGGGCAGGAAAAGGGTTGTGAGCAAAATCTCAGGTCGTTGGCTCTTCAAAGGAGCCCCTCCCAGCAGCATGTCACAATCCTGAGCAGCCAATAGGAGAAGACCGTAGGCGGGGGGAAGGTGGAAGAGGTTTGGATCTGGCGGACACCAAGGTTCACACAGACCGGAGGCTTCGGGTCATCTCCATGACGACAACACAAGATGAGCGCTGTTGATTGGCTGGAAGGGGTAGGGGGGTGGAGTAGGGGGAAGGGGATGTGACCTCAGCCCTGCCTGCCCCGATGGTCGCCATGGTTGCGGCGACAGGAGCCCAGAAGAGTCTCCAGTGCCATCTTCACGAAGGCTTGGAAGTTACTGCTTCTCTCCCTTCGGCTGTCCTGCTATAGAAAGGCACACAGTCAGATACCTAAACTGGAAACGCAAGCCGACACACTGCTGCTTCACTCATCTTAACACAGTTATTCTCTCTGTTATTCTTCTATCATTATTATTCCATTCTATTACTATACCATTCTTTGCTGTTACTAAAGTGCTAGTAAGTGGTTGGTGCATCTTTGAATGTTACGCATTCATTAAGTGTGTGGGTGAGTAATAAGTACGTAGCACTATAGCATCCAGAGAGACCGACTATGATTCGAGTTGTTAAAGGTCCACACTGCAATGTTAACTACATTGTATTTTTGTAACTGTGAGTTACTATACAGTGTTCTGTTACTGCAGTGTTAGTAAGTGGTTGGTGCATCTCTAAGCAGTCATGTAAGTGTGCGGGTGACCGTGGACCTCCATTTTCCCCCATGGTGCCTGAATTGTTCAGGGAGATATTTCTGCTACGTGGGAAACTGTGTGGGAATGTGATCCCATCAGTGTGGGATTGTAATCCTGAGGGAATGTCTTCCACTGACGATGATAAAGCTACTGACAGCATGTGATTCAGCTCCATCTCTAGGTGGCAAGGTGTAGGCGAGCCCCAAAACTGACACCAAAATGTGTAACATGCATCCCTAGTTAGACTTATTAACCAGAGAGTACATCCACGTAGATGATGGCTCTCTAGGTGCTTCCTCATCGCCCTGTATCAGTATCATGTGTGACTGCCTTTCCGGGGTCAATGCTTACCTCCTTGCTTTTTGTTGTCATCTCCTTTCTGATCACTTTTCTTCGGCTGTTCCTTAGGACTCTGAGGCGGCTGCTAAAGGACAGAGGCATTTAGGGTCAGACGACTGATTAAATGTCACTTAAGGTGTAGTATGGAAATTTTAAAGGGCAATATCTGGAAAAATGACACATTTGTTTGTGTCTCTTTATAATGCGTGGTATTCCATTTGAAATTCATCCTATTTATTCTCATGTCTAAAAAAATAATACTCGGTCTCACCTTGGTGGCTGATTTCTTGTCCGATTTATTACCTAGAGGACATATAAACATTTTAGACATTTAATTTAGAAAATCTCTCCCAGGAATGCCAAACATTGGATTTGTCGCTCAGTAATCCCTGGATATCTGTCTGTATGACATTAACCTTTAACTGTCGTTAATGTGAAACGCTGCTCTGACCTCTCAGAGGACGGGACATTGCGATTTTCTGGACACTCTGGCTTTCAGCCATTGGTAATCATTATGACCCAAACTAGATTCAACTGTGACTGTACATTTTCAAATACCCAGGTATCATGAAAATACATTTTTGTATGGTACTGTTAATAGACTGACCCCATATTTGATTTTTCAAAGATCAAAAAAAGATCAAAGATTGCCTCACTTACCTTTTGTTCCTGGCATTTTGGCTGAGCTCCAAAGTCTTCACACCCTGTTTGAAAATGAAGTGGCCTGCGTTGTTCCCATCCCTCATTTATGGCTTGCGGTGGTCACCGGGGCCCCTTCGGGAAAAAGCGCGCCGAACAAGCAAAGAGCCCCGTCAGCTGTGCCGCACGCCCGCCATCCCTTCAGGCTTTGCTGAGCTCAGGTGAAAACCACGGATGCCTGCGCCCAGCAGATAATCTCATTATTGTCCTTCCAGATGCGTGGACGCTTCGCTCTCATACTGCCCTTATGAATATGAAAGACTACAAAGATAACCCAGTGTAAAACGTATGTACAGCAGTCCACATAGATGTATAGACAGCATAAGCTTTTGAAGACCCAATTCTTCAGAGAGCACTTCACGTCCCAACTGGCACTTCAACTAGTGCGTAACTTGCAATTACAGCAGTTACATTTCTGCACTTCTTTTTCTTTTTATTTCATTTTGTTATATTTCTTATGTAAAGTAGTATTTATTGTTACACCAGGTTCTATTGCTTGTAGCTTGACTATTCTCTCCCTTGTACGTCGCTTTGGACAAAAGCGTCTGCTAAATGACAATGTAAATGTAAATGTAGTTTCTATATAATGAAGCTACACTGTATCTCTATACATTATATATATATATAGTGTGTGTATGACACAGATTCATTAGGCCTACTTAGATGCCTATCAATATCTATATTGGTACCTTGGATGAGTCTCGCAACAACTAGAAAAAGAAACAAGGTATAGGCTGTTGATATAGGCTGTATCAGCTGTCTTGCATTACTTTTGACAGTTGTACATGGTCAACATCCTAATGGTCCACTTCAATGATAGGCAAAATTAATATATATATTTATATGGTCATATGGTCTTATATGGACGGTTTGAGAAAGGCCTTCTGACGCAAACCCTGGAGGAATGTCAATAATGTTTATATGGAGAATGCAGCCATGCCTGTGGACTGGAACCGCGTTCTCATGGAGGTCAGGGGATCATCAAAGCACTGACACATAGCTCAAAAAAGAAAAAAGATCACTCAAAGATGGAGAGTTGCCAGAATTAAAGAAATCCACTGTCAACACAAAGGCCTATTTCCTCTTGTGAAATATGACTTCAGTTTTGTCTCTTAGTATGTGTCTGAGAGGGTTAACCAATGTTGAGGGGAGATGGGAGGCCCTTTCTAAGTAGTATCTCATGTACATTTATAAATGTGGGAATATTTTACTCAATGATCATGTAGTATCTCAATGACACAACCTTGCACTTTGTTCACAGAGTGATACAACACTAACTGTAGTCTAGTTTAAACTACCACTCCAGTTTCTATATTTAGGCCTTTCACTTAGTTTGTCACCAAGCCTCATTGTAGTGCCATTGTTTTCCACCGCATCTGTGTGCTTCGACGCGAACACGCCCTAGGTCCCTTAAACCTTAGATGTGTTCATAAAATAGTAACACTGCGGCATCTGCAAATCTCCACTGAGTAATGGAAGTTAAAGTATGCAGAACGGCTGACATATTCTAATCCGTATGTGTTATAGATCTGATAACGTTGCCGCGCGATGGGTGGGAGAAAGAATGTCACATGACCCATCCAGCGTCTGTCAGTGTCCAGAGTAAAATGCATCGGTGAGAAGTATTGGAAAGAAGGTGGGTAGAAAATGACACATACTGTAGACATTATCTGTTAGGAGTGGGGCCGAAAAATATTCTTTACCTTTATGATCGCCAATATTACGAGGGGAAACTACATGTAAGGTGGAAAACCTACTGTTATTGTTTTGAGTCTATTGAAATTGGCTATCTTGCTAGCTAATAAGCTAACTTAGCGATAACTGACATCTTCCCTAGCAATGCTAGGGATTTATTTTCCCAAAACAGTGCATATTGCCAGCATACTTCCCGCTGTGTAATCGAGGGTTGACATTTTTACCCGTTTGCATAGTCCATAATCCTTGTCAGTGTTGCACCTACGGGTTAGGATTAGCGAGGTAACAATACGTTAGTGTGTTTTACAGTATACAGCCGTTATTAATCTCAAATGAATGACTCAAACACCTGCACAATTGTAGCTAGTAAGCTACCTAGCATGCAACATGGCTAGCTGACTTCCCCGAGGATTTGGCAAAGATGTCGGCTACGTTTAAAGATAGTCATTGCTGATTGTTGTGCATATTTGGACTGTGCGTTATTCATTCGTTTTGTAGGTCTAGTTGCTCAATACTGTACCTGCCAGTCTCCCCAAAATGTTTCTTCTCAATGCAGGCTCAAAAATTAAACATTAACACATTACTATATTGATGAGCAGGAGGCAAACGTTTCTTTAATGTTTATTGCAGGCAGGCAGCAAACGAACACTTTGGAACTGATGGCGAATGGGTAGGATGGCAGGGATCTTATTCGCAGACACAGCGCACAGGGCAATGATACACAAAGACGCTAGTGCACAAGGAGACTGCACCGGGTCATTACACATAACACACAGACTAAAAGGACAACATAAATATACACTGACATTAACACAGGCAGGGAAACACAAGTACATTCTAAAATGGAACACTTCCTAAAAAATTCAAATTCTAACATCCCTCACTTCCACTACCAGGCTCGCACAGCATTATGGGCAAACTGTACACAAATAAGAAACACAGTATGCATGAGGGAAATTTGCTTTTACAGCGTATCATTTTCCTGTAGGCGGCAGTTTTGATAAACAGCAATTTGTCAATATATGAAACAACTGATTTGTATACGAGATGAATAAACAAGATGTCCCTCTCTCTCTCCAGGTTTCTTGACGCCACATCTGCCTTAGGCTATCCTGCTTCCTTGCGTGGAATGGCTGCAGTTTGGCAGCAGGTCTTGGCAGTCGACGCAAGGTGAGTCCGAGAAATTATATTTCCTCTGATTTGAAAGTATAATTTTCCAAATCTCTACACTTCACAAAGTTGCATTTTCTTGACTTGTCGCCTGGGTATAGGAGTTCATTTGGCTGCTGTTTTGAATGTGTGTGTGTGTTTTGTGTATGTGTCTTTTAAGTGTGTTTTATTTTGACCTCTCCTGTGTGGTTTGTGCCACTGTCTCTGCAGGTACAATGCTTACCGCACGCCCACCTTCCCCCAGTTCCGCACGCAGTACATCCGACGCCGCAGTCAGCTGCTGCGTGAGAACGCCAAGTGCGGCTTTGAGCCAGGGCTGCGCAAGCAGTACCTGCGCGTACGCAGCCAGCTGCTGGCCCTGCGATACGGGCCCCTGTCCGAGCAGAGCAGCTTCAAGGCTAGCAGCGTGCGCAGCTCCCGCACCACGCTGGACCGCATGGAGGTTAGGCCCACACAGAGAGAGAGAAAGTGACAGAGAAATGGGAGTGATTAAGAGAGAGGGATGGGAGAAGTGCAAAAGACTGAAGAGAAAGGGCAGACATATGGTCAGACCAGTATGAACAGCTGTAGCACAACTCTAAAAGAAGTGACGGTTTGGCCCACACACACAGACAGAGATAGAGAGACACAGAGAGAGACACACAGAGAGAGAGACACAGAGAGAGAGACACACAGAGAGAGACACAGAGAGAGAGACACAGAGAGAGAGACACACAGAGAGAGAGAGCATGATTAGGAAGAGGACAGGGATGGGAGAATGAGAAGGGGTAAGGTGAAATACAAAATAGAAAAGGACAGTAGGGAGAAGACTAGTGTTTGGGAAGAGCGGTTTTGATTGGCTACTGAAATCACTAAAACAAATAGAGGACCACAGAGCGAGAGAGAGAGAGAGAGAGAGGGAAGGCAAGGGTCTCAGCGGAACAGGTCAGCCAACTGTTAACAGCTTCAGTATAACACTAAAACAAATGGAGGTTACGTTTAAAGAGGGACAGACAGACAGACAGACAGACAGACAGACAGACAGACAGACAGAGAGAGATGAGAGAAGAAGAGATGAAAGAGTGAAAAACAGGAGAGAGGGAAGACAGAAGTTTGAACAGCGCAGTTTGGAGGAGTTGTTGTGAAAATCTACAACCAAACAGTCAATAACTGGCCACGACACTCAGAAGATGCATACAGAGAGAGGGGTGGCAGAAGTGAAAGCAAAAACAGTACAGAGTGCACTGCCCAAACCAGGTAGCTGGTGCAAAATACAGCCAAAGAAAGATGGGGAGAAAGTAATGACAGGCGACAAAGAAGGGGAAACGCTGAAAAAGAAAAAAATTGAGAAATGTGGAAAGGAAAATGAAATGTATAGAATAACAACGAGCACTGCAGAGTTCTCAGGAGATACTAAACATCCATACAGAAAGTACAAGAGGAGACAGAGTTACGGTTATAATGTCCAAAAATGAAACGTTGAGACAGACTCAGTTTGTAAGAGGGCCGAGACGCGTTCCATGTCTTTGGTGATATGAGATGCCAATCAGCCTCGTGTGAAAGAAGGTTCATTGTCATAAGTGCATGGGTGTGCAAGTAGTGCCTTTGTTGAGTGGCAGTTTTCATTGCTGCTGTTCATTACTGTATCATTTTAGTTGTGTAGATTTGCACTGCATGGCCTGGGATCGTGCTAGAGACCTTGTATGTTTGAAATGAGGTTGTCATGAAGCATGCTGACTGTAGCTAAAGCAGTGTTTCGTGCAACACAGTGTCTCTGCTCACACCTCTCCCTCACTCTCTTTCTCACCCTGTCTCTCCCCTCCTCCCCCCCTCTCTCTTTCTCTCTCTCTCCCCTCCTCTCTCTCCCACTCGCTATCCCCATCTCTCTTTCTCTCCCTCTCTCTCTTTCCCTCTCTCTCTTTCCCTCTCTCTCTCTCACTGTCTCTCTTTCTCCCTCCCTCTCCTTCTCTCTCTATCTGTTATCCGTCTGTTTTTCTCTCCCTCCATTCCTCTCTCAGGACTTTGAGGAGGACCCCAGGGCACAGGGCGCTCGGGGCCACCGGCGGTCTGTGAGTCGAGGCTCCTACCAGCTGCAAGCCCAGATGAACCGCGCCGTCTACGACGAGAGGTAATGCCTCAACCGAAGCACCGGGGAGGAATGGGAACTGAGCGGTCTTATGAAGAGAATTTATTCAGTTAGCAGGCGCTTTTATCCAAGGCAATGTACAGTACAGATATACATCTTCATTAGTTACCTTGAGGCATCAGGGGAATTACACTCTTGGGGTTGTTAGCCCTTTGTTCTACCAGTTGAGCCACAGAAACACACCTAAATGGCTAAGACCAATTACCTTTAAAAGCCTCTAAAAACCTCTTAAAGGCTAATTTACTGATGTTTATTGTATTTTTCCATAGCAAGGGTCCTCAATCCAGTTCCTGAAGACTCCCAGCACAGAAAGTCCTCTATTTCTTCCTGCTCTAAGCATACCTGATTGAAGTGTAATTGTAAGGATCTTGAGAAGCTAAAGCTTAGACGTGTGTAGCAAAATCACAAACACCACTGATGAGCTTAGTCAGGTATGCAGAGCCGTGCAGAATAGAGGGATCTCGGGCGTAGGACCGATGACTCCTGATCTAGAGTTATTGTGCATTATGAATAGGATGACATAGGATAGGATGTTTTTAATCGTGCCTTGACTGGAAATGCATTGTCTTATTTCATACATACATAGTATAACACATATACGTTACATCAAAGAACTATCTTACTGCCACAAATGTAGTTTTTTCTATACCATGTTTCAGTATCTGCTAATGATTCGCTGATGATCTGCTTTAAATTCAGGCCCCCTGGCAGCCTAGTGCCCACGTCAGTGGCCGAGGCCAGCCGTGCCATGGCAGGGGACACCACGCTGAGTGAGAACTACGCCTTCGCTGGCATGCACCACATCTTCGACCAGCACGTAGACTCCGCCGGTGAGTGAGCCGATCTGCCGGGGCCCAGAGGCAGCTGCGCCACACGCACTAAATACAGTGTTGTTACAGAGGGAGCAACAGCGGAACGTCAGTGGTGTCTGTCAAGCGCTCAGCTTAGACTAAGACTGAGACTGAGACTGTCAGTGGCTTCAAAGGCTACCTTGAAACAAGCCAGTGAAGTGCTCAGCTGTAGTAGTTTTTAACAGAAACAGCTGCAATGCAGTGGATGACTCATGAGTTGCCATACAGCTGAAAACTCTCGCGAAACAAAAAACTAAATGATTCAGAAAGAAGAAAATGCCAAAAAGGGCATATCAGAATTATACCAAAAGACATTGGGTAATGTAATAGTAGGCTCATCCAATAGTAAGCTATTACTTGGAAAGTAGCTGTTGAATAGTTTGTATATATGTATTTATGTTTGTATATAGTAGCACTAACTCTATAGCTTTTTGTAGTCTTATCCTTATCCTCTGGTCTTCCCCCTCTCTCTCCCTGCCTGTGGTCCGTGTGTCCCGTGTAGTTCCAAGACTGCAGTTTGCCAACGACGACAAGCATCTGCTGGCATGCTGCTCCTTGGATGGGACCCTGTCAATCATGACACTGTCCCCATCTCCTCCGACGGTCAAGGTGACTCTTCGGGGCCACGCGGGGCCGGTTACCGACTTTGCCTGGTCGCTTAGCAACGACGTCATCGTGTCGACGTCTCAGGACGGCACGCTGCGCATCTGGAACACGGAGGACGGGCGCTGCATCCGGGAAGTGAGCGACCCAGACGCCAGCGAGCTGCTCTGCTGCACCTTCCAGCCCATGAACAACAACCTCACTGTGGTGAGTCGGCCTGCTCCGCGTCACAACTCCAGACAGTAAACGACTTTACGCCAGAGCTCCAAAGCCAAGGAGCTTCCTCCTACAATAGAGAGCTGTAATAGTATTTAGACTACTACTACTACTACTACTACTACTACTGCTGCTGCTGCTCCTTTAGACCGTAGCTCCAGAGACAAAGAGCCTCCTCCTGCGATGAAGAGTAGTCATACTATTAATACTGTTACTACTATTACAACTACTGTTGCTGCTACTACTTGTTTAGGCCATAGCTCCAAAGATATGGAGCCTCCTCTTACAATAGAGAGCAGTAGTACTATTACTATTATTACTACTACTATAATTTCTACCGCTACTACTGCTGCTACTATTACTACTACTACTACTACTATTATTACTACTACTACTACTACTATTACTATTACTACTACTACTATTATTTCTACTGCTACTACCGCTACTACTGCTGCTACTATTACTACTACTACTACTACAATAGAGAGCAGTAGTACTATTACTATTATTACTACTACTATAATTTCTACCGCTACTACTGCTGCTACTATTACTACTACTACTACTACTATTATTACTACTATTACTACTACTACTACTACTACTACTACTACTACTACTGCTACTATTACTAATACTACTACTACTACTACTACTACTACTGCTACTATTACTACTACTACTACTACTATTACTATTACTACTACTACTATTATTACTATTACTACTACTACTACTACTATTACTATTACTACTACTACTACTATTACTATTACTACTACTACTATTATTACTATTACTACTACTACTATTACTACTACTACTATTATTACTATTACTACTATTACTACTACTACTATTATTACTATTACTACTACTACTATTACTACTACTACTACTACTATTACTATTACTACTACTACTATTATTACTATTACTACTACTACTACTACTACTATTACTACTACTACTATTATTACTATTACTACTACTACTACTACTATTACTACTACTACTATTATTACTATTACTACTACTACTATTACTATTACTACTACTACTATTATTACTACTACTACTACTATTACTACTACTACTATTATTACTACTACTACTACTACTATTACTACTGTTACTACTGCTACTACTATTATTACTACTACTATTATTACTACTACTACTACTGTTACTACTACTACTACTACTATTACTACTACTACTACTACTATTATTATTACTACTACTTCGGCTACTACTACTGCTATTACTACTACTATACCGCTGGGTCATAGCCTCAGAAATAAGGAGGCTAACACAAAGGGTATTCTTAGTAGTAGAATCACCTGTTTAATGCAAAAGGCCGCTCACAGAGAAGTGTGTCACTACAATGTGGGATTTTGATTTTCACCATAATAACCTGCATGATGCATCTCTTTGGATTCATTAACAACATGTGTACACGTTTGCAAATACTAAACCCTGCCTTTTTAAAATATTTGAGGTCTGTGGGGGTGTTCTTTTTGACTGTTTTGCATTTCAGTCTGTTCAGGCTGTTTGAGTGCACAGCCTGTCTTTCTTCAGGCGCAATACTGTCTTTTACAATAATTTAGCCCAAAATGCTAACCCTGACACCTGAAACCTGAAAGTGCACATACCCTCCCCTCCCTCCTCAGTGCAAAGGGTGAACATCGTAGCAGAAGTATTAACTTGGTCCAGCCCAGCCCTTAGCCATGAAGCTTAAACCCAAAGCCTGACAGTCCACGAGTGGTGTGGATGGTTGGAACCAGAAGGACTGTAGGTCAAATGATCACATAGGTGAAAAAAACCTGTTCTGTGTCCATCCAACCAATATGGCCCCTAGATTTCAAGCAAGGACTTTCATCTTAAAATTGCTCCAGTGAATTCCCCTGTCCCTCCCTCGTTTACCTCTCTCCAACTTGTGTCCTACACCCTGGAACCTGAACATCGCCTCTGTATGATGCAGATGATTGGCAGGCAGAGGCAGAAATGGCCACCTCTAATTGGTTTAAAACAAGATGCACTGATTCAGATTCGTAGTTAGTGATTAAAAAGTACAGCTTTGGCTTAATGTTCTTTTGAAAGCATGTGTGATGGCAATATCTCTATTTGAATGTGTGGATTTTATGGTTGTGAAGCCTACGTGTTAATGAGTTATATGTGAAATGCGTGACTGTGGCGATAAGTGTGCATATATGAACCTGTAACAGAGATTTTTAAAGAATTAATTGTGTTAATTAATTGAGTTTCCAGGTTCTTTGTTTAGCTGCACTCTTACTGTTTATGGTATTTTAGATAAGATAAAGTTGTCAGCGAGACAAACCTTTCTGCTCTCCTTTTTTCTCCCTGTCTGGTGCGAGACTTTGAATTTTGAAAAAACTAGATGTCCTTGTGTAACTCTGCGCCCAAGATGGCAACAGCCCCCACTCTTAAAGCAACAGCCCCCACTGCCCAACAGTAACTTTCCACTGAAGAATGACTCATGTATTCACTGAGTAGTCCAAAAGCTGTGTGTTTGGTGTTTTTTATTCGGGGACTCACTCTGCTTGAGAGCTGGGTCCCCACTCACAAGTTGGTGATAAACATACATGTGTTGGAGTTTATCCATCTAAATTCAAAAAGGAGACTTCCACCACAAACCCATCCCCTCTTTCTGTGTCTGTGTGTGTGTGTGTGTGTGTGTGTGTGTGTGTGTGTGTGTGTGTGTGTGTGTGTGTGTGTGTGTGTGTGTGTGTGTGTGTGTGTGTGTGTGTGTGTGTGTGTGTGTGTGTGTGTGTGTGTGTGTGTGTGTGTGTGTGTGTGTGTGTGTGTGTGTGCGTGCGTGTGTGTAGGTGGGGAACAGTAAGCACCTGCTGCAGGTGGTGAACATCTCCACGGGGAAGAAGGTGAAAGGCGGCTCCAGTAAACTGACAGGAAGAGTCATGTCCCTCTCCTTCGACGCACCAGGAAGGATTTTGTGGGCCGGGGACGACCGAGGAAGCATATTCTCCTTCCTGTTTGACATGGCCACAGGTACGGTCTCATTATGATCATGTGTATATGATCCCAGGCATGGTTTTCTCTTATTACATAAAAACGTTGACACTTGAGTATAATTAATAAGTTAATTACAGTGTAATACCTCAAATAAATGTGGCATGCGGCCCTCATTGGGGTTTTGGTGTGTGTGTACATAACGCTCCTGGAACAGACACACAGTGGAAATGGTAAATGATACTATAATTCAATTATATAGCGTTTTTCTACTCAGAGAGCACCCAAAGCGCTTTACACATTAATGCCTCAGACGTCTACCCAATCATACACCGATGGCAGAGGCTACTATCTAAGGTGCTAACGCATTAGGGGTTCAAGGACACTTTGACACTTGGTCAGGATGTGTCGTCGGGATCGAACTGGCAACCTTCCGATTACTAAACAACTCCTCTACCTCCTGGAACACTGTCGCCCCCAGTGTAAACCCATAATTTGTATGTGGAGATGTGTATTTGACCCAGTCCTCTGGGTGTGTGTGTGTGTGTCTGTGTGTGTGTGTGTGTGTGTGTGTGTGTTCCTTGAACACTGTCGCCCCCAGTGTAAACCCATCATTTGTATGTGGAGGTGTGTATTTGACCAAGTCCTGTGTGTGTGTGTGTGTGTGTGTGTGTGTGTGTGTGTGTGTGTGTGTGTGTGTGTGTGTGTGTGTGTGTGTGTGTGCTTAGTGCTCCTGGAACAGACACACAGTGTAAACCCATAATTTGTATGTGGAGATGTGTATTTGACCAAGTCCTCTGGGTGTGTGTGTGTGTGTGTGTGTGTGCGTGTGTGCTCCTGGAACAGACACACAGTGTAAACCCATAATTTGTATGTGGAGATGTGTATTTGACCCAGTCCTCTGGGGGTGTGTGTGTGTGTGTGTGTGTGTGTGTGTGTGTGTGTGTGTGTGTGTGTGTGTGTGTGTGTGTGTGTGTGTGTGTGTGTGTGTGTGTGTGTGTGTGTGTGTGTGTGTGTGCGCTCCTGGAACAGACACACAGTGTAAACCCATCATTTGTATGTGGAGGTGTGTATTTGACCCAGTCCTCTGGGTGTGTCTTCCAGGCAAACTGACCAAAGCGAAGCGCCTGGTGGTGACGGAGGGTAGTCCCATCTCCAGCATCTCGGCCCGCTCCTGGATCAGCCGCGAGGCCAGAGACCCCTCTCTGCTGGTCAACGCCTGTCTCAACAAGCTTCTCCTCTACAGGTCAGCAGGCTTTTACTTTTAGAGACGGAAGCAGTTGCTCGAAACTCTTCAAGGATTCTTCTGTCGGGTCCCAGAACACAAAAACATTCTGCATAGAACCTTGACTACTCTCCATAATCTTCCAAGGTTTTTTGTTGAAAGAGTTGAAGAGCTTGATACCTTTTGTGTCATTGCCCCTCTTCACTTCAGAAGACCCCTTTAGGCTTCTACATAATTACCTCTAATGGATCCAGAAATAGCTTTTAAGAGCCTTCCAGAATTTCTATGTGAGAACAAACTAAAGAAGTTTTTCTTTTTAATGGGTATTACCGGAATGGCTGTGTTGGAATCGGAAATTATATCTAGCTTAATCTGCTGTAAATGTCCCTTTACAGATGAACGGGTTCACAGAGTAAATTTATATTTAAATGTATGTATAGTTGTTTAGAACAAAACTAATGCAAGTGTCAGTATGTTGAAAGGTCTTTGGACTAAATTCTCTCAGAATGTTGGAAATATACAGCATCATCTTATGTATCACCTCTGAGTGATAAACGCTGGTGAGTGAACTCTGAATGCAGATTTAAGTGTGTGTGTGTGTGTGTGTGTGTGTGTGTGTGTGTGTGTGTGTGTGTGTGTGTGTGTGTGTGTGTGTGTGTGTGTGTGTGTGTGTGTGTGTGTGTGTGTGTGTGTGTGTGTGTGTGTGTGTGTGTGTGTGTGTTCCCTTAACAGGGTGGTGGACAATGAAGGCACTCTGCAGCTGAAGAGGAGCTTCCCCATCCAGCATGGCTCTCAGCCCATCCACAGCATCTTCTGCCCCCTCATGTCCTTCAGGCAGGGGGCCTGCGTAGGTAAGGCACTGTTACCCATGATCTACAGGACAACATTTGGATAGATTTGATGGTCAGCATTGATATCAGAAGGGATATAGAAGAATGATTCAGAGCAAAATGGGGCAAAATGAATAACATTTGTTGGATGTTTATATTGTAGTTCATCCATATTGTGGGATGTTGCTCTGTCAAGCACTAGAGTCGGAAGTAGAGACACACGGGGTAGGGACAGGTTTAGAAGAAAAGAAAACTGTTCTGTCAGTCTCTCATTAGCAGATTCTTCTGATCAAAACTACAAACCCCAGTGTACTGCAGAGGGTTTGTGTGATTCTGAATCCCCAAAATAACCCATCACCAGATGCTTGCAGTCAAGCTGGGTGACATGAAATGACAGAGCTTAAATTAGGCTTGTCAAAAGCACCCATGTGTGTCATCAGTGCCATCAGCTCGCAGCATCCACTGTGTGACCTTGCCAAATTTTCAACCAAAGGCAGAACATTGTAATCTTGTTAAGCCTGTTCTATTTTTAAGACTTTTTTTTTTTAAAGTTGGGGGTTGTTTCTTGTTTTACGGGTCAGAGCAAGTGACCATTGATGAGTAAATGTAGGATTTTTTTAAGAAACATTCAAAATGGTTTCAAGCTAATGATAACTAGCTTTCAGAAGTCTTGCCTTGACCTTGACCTCGACCTTTCTCTTCACCCAGTCACGGGTAGTGAGGATGCCTGTGTGTACTTCTTTGACGTGGAGCGCAACACCAAGGCCATCGTCAACAAGCTCCAGGGTCACAGCGGCCCCGTGCTGGACGTCAGCTTCAACTGCGACGAGTCTCTCCTCGCCTCCTCTGACGCCACCGGCATGGTCATCATCTGGAGGCGGGAGCAGAAGTAACCGCGGCAACGCCATGCTTCCACGCGCCAGCTACCACAGCTTGCACACTGGTCCGTCCGTTCCCATCATGTGCAATTACACCTTTACCTAAAAGACTCGCTCATCTCCTCGAGGCTCACAAGCCGTTAAAGAGAAACCGCCTTTGTCTGACAGAATAGGGTTGGGGGGGGGGGGGGGTAATAATGAGAGGTGCATTGCTACCTGTATGTTTGTAAGTGCGTTATCACAGTTGCTTAGAAAATACTGACAGAGTGACTGACTCACAATGGCAGGAGGGTTCCTTACATATCCTTAATTTCAGCAGGCATCTTTTGTCTGCTGTCAGTGTTGGTCTGAAAAGATGTTTGCACGACACTATGTGGCACTGCATTGCAGTACCTAATGTAATGTATACAAAAAAACTAATATAGAAGAGATAGAAACATATCAAAGTGGGACCTCTTGGATTATGTTTTCTCTTTTGTGTGTTTACTGTAAAAGTCATGCTGGCTTACACTACAAAACGGTCTGTTGTATTTATGACTTGCATTGTTGCGATATAATAAATGACATATATATATATCAACCAATTGCTGGCTTCACTTTTAGCTGGTTTGTTGGGTTGCCTCGGAAGTGTGCTGCGAATGGAACCAGAACAGCGCCCCTGTCGGAAATATCAATTATAGCATTTTTTGTACGTAGCATTCCAAAGTCAATTCCTATTGGTTGCTTTAACCATCCCTCGAACCACTTCCTATCCAATGATTGGCAGTGATTCTACTTTTTCGTTTTGGCGGTGGTAGGAACCATGGCGGAAAATTTGAAAGGTAAGACTACTCTTTCAAGTAAAAAAAAAAAGAGCGAAATAACAAACACCATAGCACCAGACTGCTAATTATTTTATCCAAGGTGATACAAGGAGTAAATGGTGCCCGTATCGGACGGTGCAGTGACACGTGAAAGACTCAACAGCAACAACACCATCTTTTGATTGTTGTCATTCCTTAATACGTCTCTCTCGGTTAGCGCCAAGTTTTAACTTCTCTAGCTACATAGCTAGTTAGCCGTGGAGAATAGCTAACTAGATCCTCATGGATAATCCACCTAAATGTTGTACTGGTTGTGTAGTTCACCAAACGTTGTTAGTTTTACATCGCACAGCATTAATCACACTGCGAATACAATTTCCCTTTGAAGTGATATTGGTGTTGAGCTGTAGCTAGCCAAGTGGCCTCTGATGACGTTGTTGCTAACAGGAAAGCTAGCTACATGGCTAGCGATATTCTTAGTTAGCTTAACGTTAGCCGGTACCCATTGTTATCTTACTGGTGCAGACAGAAAAGGTCATTAATAACGTTATTTGGATTTAAGAAACGTTACTCAGCGAGGTGGATAAGTCCTGTAATCTTATTGCCCCTTGTTAGATAGCTTCAACGGAACAGTCGTGGGTTAACATTGTTATTAAAAGCTTAACGTAAGGGACTACTAAATCACCTCAGAATCAACTGACTTTTCATATGTTGTGGTCGTTTTGTGAACATTTGAAATGAAAAGATTATGCTAATGGGACTGTTAGGTTAACAGTCACATCGATTGTTTCTAACAGACAGGCCCTGAAACTAAAAACCTGTTTGAATCCTGGGATTGTAATAAACTTTGCGTAGCTAGGTAGGGTAACAACTTCAAGCATTCGGTGTGGTGCGGCCGTCCGACCACTGTTTTGCTAGAAAGTCTGCTCCAGGGACCGTACTCTGACAAGGTCAGTTATATGTGCTCTTCACCATGCACATACGTGCACTGTCGCTGTTAAAACACTGCGTTGTCATACTTCACAGTAAACTGTTTCATTGGCATTTAAAATGGTTGTCGTTGGCATTTAGCGTTTCTAAAAACATTTACGTTAACATGAAGTTAAATTAAACGTTAACGTTACTAAACACAATGTCATGCTATGTGTCATGTACGAAGTACTCATTCCTCCTGGCTTCTCTGTTTTGACCGTAGAGTGCAGAGTCCCCTGCAAGGCCACCACAGACGAGCTGGAGTCCCTCTGCCGTTCAGAGGGAGTGACGTGCAAGGAGCTCGGAGTTAGCAAAACCAATCTCACTGAATATGAAGTGGAGTATCTATGCAACTACAAAAGGGTAGTCCCAGTAGGGAAGCTAAAGGATGGAACGACTCCACCGCCACAGGTGAACTATTTTTTTCATTTAACTATTTGCCATAAATTATGTGCTTGTTTGACTCTTTTAAAAACAGTTGTTTCCAAGTCGTATAGTGTGAGACAATTATAGGTACAGCCAGAACCCCTTATTTTCCTCTTTACTTAGTCATGTACCATATGTAAGTTGTATAAATCAAACAGAAAGTGAAAGTAGTGGTCCTGGCTGTCTGCAGCAGGGAGTGTTACTTTGTCATCAGTCTGTATGTATGATCACATATATGTAACATACTTAGTGTTGGCTGTCTGTCATCAGTCTGTGTGTATGATCACATATATGTAACATACCTACTTAGTGTTTGCTTAACGTCGTTAGGTTAGTACAGTCCGCAATTCTTTTTTTTTTTTCTTCTTCTTCTTCTTCTTCTTCTTAAAAACTCCACCAAAGATACACCCTCTCCTTGAGTGTTCGATCCAAAATGCATAGGTGCACTGCCTTGTCAAGGACACATGATTCTCAGGCGAGGTTTTGTCCCAGTATGGAGCAACTCCTGTTCTGATTGGATGGATGTTAGATGTCAATGTCTTTTTTTCTTGATGGCAGAGCTTTGGATTTTTCATATATTTTCCATATAGCAAATCCTGTACTGATAAACAGAGGTTCGAGGGTGGGTTTCTCCCAAAACTCCATAAACAGTACTTGGAAAGCACTCAGCCTTTATTTGAAAGCTGTAGAGACCTGTTAAGACTTGGATAATCACAGAGACTAGATATTTCTTTCTGAGAAAATGTAGTGGTGGTCAGTGGGTGTCGAACTGTCCAATGAGTAAACCTCATATTCGACCCATGGGTTTTAGCCTCCTTACTAGCATCCCTGCCTCCTTTATCCAGGGTTGTGGGATTGTGTCCAGTGCAGGACTCTGCTCCATGCAAAGCAGAGAGAGAGAGAGGTAAAGAGAGAAACACTGCAAAAATGCACTCGCCAATCTGCCTCTACGGCTGTGATGTTCTGGGGTGCGTTGCCATGGTTAATCGCTGTGGTGTGTTCCACAGGAGCTGTACATGGTGAAGTGGCGGGGTTTCCCTGAGTCCAGGAACACGTGGGAGCCACGCAAGAACCTGAAGTGCGTGGCGCTCCTGAGCCAGTTCTACGAGGACCTGATGCTCGAGCTCCAACGACAGAGACGGCGCAGCGTGCCGCGCCGCCTGGACCCCGCCACCGCCTCCTACATGGTGCAGCGCGCCAAGCTGCGCAAGAGGCTACAGCGCTGGGAGTGCGAGCTCACCGCGCTCAACCTGCAGCGCGGCGGCGGCCGCATCTCCGTGCAGAACCACGTGGACCTGGTGGGCCCGCCGCGCAGCTTCACCTACATCAACGACTACAAGGTGGGCGACGGCATCTCGCTGACGGAGGTGGCGCTGGGCTGCGAGTGCACGGACTGCCACGGCAAGCCGGTGAACGGCTGCTGCGCCGGCGCCTCGCAGCACCGCTTCGCCTACAACGAGCAGGGCCAGGTGCGCCTGCGGCCAGGCATGCCCATCTACGAGTGCAACAAGCGCTGCCGCTGCGGGCCCGACTGCCTCAACCGCGTGGTGCAGCGCGGCATCCGCCACTCGCTCTGCATCTTCCGCACGGACAATGGCCGCGGCTGGGGCGTACGCGCCATGGAGCGCATACGCAAGAACAGCTTCGTCATGGAGTACGTGGGAGAGGTAGGTCAGGGCGTAGTATGAGTAAGGTTTTATCCTGTCCTTGCCTGTTGGGAGGGTTTGTTCTGTGGCAGATGGCTTCTTCATCAGATACTTTTTGATAAGCAATAGTTTGGGCAGTTTAATGATCTCCTGTACAAAAAAGGGCACAGGTGGCTTTAAAATGTCTTTTCTTCTCCCCATGACATTTTTTTCTGAAGGGGCTTTTGTAGAACTTACTGAGAAGATTTCTATGCATAACCCAGCCTCTGGTTCTTTCTGGATCTATGTAGCATTTCTAAAGAACATGTCTCACCACTGGAGCACAATTTAGACATAGAACGTTAACTTTTAAAGAACATTTTTGGTGTTTTGTAAATATGAAGATGATTCTAATTTCCCTTCTCGGGCTCTTTGCAGTTTTAAAGCACTGTTAAATGCACTGTTCGGTGTCTTACACATCTGACCTGTGATTGGCTTATTGTCATAACTAGCTTTTGATTGGGTGATGGTCTATTCCAGATAATCACAACAGAGGAAGCTGAGAGGCGAGGTCACATCTACGACAAAGAAGGAGCTACGTACCTGTTCGACCTGGACTATGTGGACGATGAGTACACTGTAGACGCAGCCCACTATGGGAACATCTCCCACTTTGTCAACCACAGCGTAAGTCACGTATATGCATCTGTGTTTGCATGTATGAAGTAAACTTTTCTATGATTTATGTAAATCACCATGAAGAGAGTCAGGTTACGAAACATTCACTGTGCCTAAAGTACTCAAAAGGAAATTGATCGGAAGCATGGTTGAGATGCAAATTGGTTGCAGGATCAAGCAGAGTTTTAAGACCTTGTGTGGTAGCTTTGGAAATAGATAATGTTCATCGATGGGGTGCATAGGTCGAGTGATGTGGATCAGCCAGCTCAGATGTGGCTGCCAAAGGATCTTAATCCAGCTGCTGTTTATTAAATTGCTTTACAGACCTCATTAACAGCCTGTAAAGATACATTTAAGATATCCAAATTGAACCAGCTTGTATTATGGAGGAATCTACGGCGCCACTGTAGCATATGCTCCTGAGATACACCTGCTTTTCACATTTTGCATTGACCTTTGACCTTTGTTATGTATATGTACTTGTGAAGCTCTGCTGTCGATTACACTGCTTTAAAAAAGTATATCATCATCATCATCATTGTTTATTCAGGGAAAATTGACTGAGCACAGAGCTCTTTTGCAGCAATGCCCTGATTGAGGCTACATAATACATACAACAATAAATAAACAAACCATAGCAAAACAAAACAGACAAAATAAATAAACAAAACACATTAAACAACTCAGAAATTAAGTATAAAAAAAAATATATACATAAAAGTAAAAATAATTAAATCAGAGAATCATTTAAAACAACATCATTGAGGCACATCCTTAGCATCTAAAAGGCTCTTGTATATATATCACATGCCTATACATGTCACATGCATCCACTCAAAATCATTCCAACACTAGTCCAGCACTGTGACTCATTTAGAATCAAGAATGATAGCATTGATGGCATCACAATCTTCGTCAAACTTTTAAGCCAGTCCGAGCACTTAAAAGCATCAGACTATTAGTATGTTTTACTGTTTGTCGTCTTTCAAGGTAAGAGATTTGATATCTGTAACTTTTAAAAGTGCGATTAGCAGGCACTGATTGATTGTTTTGAAAATTGCCTTTATTAACGAATGCCTCCTCCTCCAGTGTGATCCAAATCTCCAAGTATACAACGTTTTCATTGACAACTTGGACGAGCGGCTGCCGAGGATAGCATTTTTCGCCACTCGCAGCATTAAAGCTGGGGAAGAGCTCACCTTCGACTACAAAATGCAGAGTAAGTCTTCTGGAACATTCTCTATGGAAATGTGTGCTTGTTCTTTTCTGATGGAACTGGGTTCACATGACGTGGGGAACATTTATAGAAGTCTCACGTCTCACGTTCTGTGTTTAATTTCAGCATGACTAGTGTTGCTTGGACTTAGTTGGTGAAGAAGGGTGCTAATGGACCCCAGGAAGACTAGCTAGCACACAGACGTGCAGCTAATGGCCACTGTGGTGCAGTGGTTAAGGCTCACGGCTTTGTGAGCAGTGGACCCGGGTTTGATTCCCGATCCCTGCAGATTGTCTGTACGCCGCTTTGGATAAAAGCATCTGCTAAATACCAGACCTTTACCTTTAGCTAATGGGTAAACAAATACTACGGAGGTCACGGGTTACACTACCAAGGTCATGGGTTAAATTGCCGGGTAGCATGATGAAATGCTTACTTGTATTGTGCGTCACTTTCAGATAAAAGCAACTTGAGAATGAACGAATGTGATTTAGTCGTTGATGAAGCGTGTGTAATTGGGCCCTCTCCTTCTGTCCTTTCCCACAGTCGATCCAATGGATGCGGAGAGCACAAAGATGGACTCTAATTTCAGTGTGACAGGGCTCCCGGGGTCCCCTAAGAAACGCATGCGCATGGAGTGCAAGTGTGGTGTGGAGTCCTGCCGGAAATACCTCTTTTAGATGTGTCATGCCAAAAACTTAAACTGGAACTCGATGCCAAAACCATCACCTTCGTGTGTGTTTGTGTGGAGAACGTGATTACATGAAGAATGTTTGTTTTTACCCCCGTCGTCTTTGAGAGATACACGTCATATCAGCATTTAAACCTAAATGTATTTTGGTTTTTTTTCTGAGGAAAAATTGGATTGTCATGGTATATCAAGAGCTACACAGCTGGGGTGGAAAATTTGGATTGTCATGTATGTCTGGCCACGTCCATAATGCCCTCCGGCTAGTACATCTTTGGAACAAAAGAAGTTGTAGTTTAATTCTTTATATGTTTATTGTATGTTTTATTTTCTTTTAATTCCCATTGAGGCCGTTGTGTAAATATGTACAGCACTTTTTTTAGACACAGATGGATTTGCTGTTTTTTTATTTATGTCACACTCAGAGCCCCTTTTGCATTTTTGGCATGACACTCCAGTCATATCAGTTCAGTACTGGGTTTTTTTTTCTTTCTTTTAAGCGACAGCATTTCACGCCTAGTGCGATTACATGTTTATAAAATATTTTCTGTACATTTATTTTATCACTAATTAGAAGGGTCATTGTATAATGAGCTAAGGATGCTAATTTGTAGAGTTGTTAATCACTGGGATGTTTCTTTATTCTGTTATTTCTTGAAATGTGTTAACCAATTTTAATGTTTGATAGTTTTTTTTATTCAAGACCTTTTTTAAAAAAAAAAAATAAACAAAATATTTTTCTGTAAATGATAGCTGTACACTGCCTCATGCTGTAAGTAAAGGCCTTGCCAAAACATGACTGGACCTATCTGTGGTCACTACGCTCTTGTGTGTTTGTGTGATAAAACAACATGTGCTTAGAGGCTGATGCGGTCTGAATTTGTTACAGCTGAAATTCAAATGTGTAATTAGCTGCCTTGTCCCGTTTAAAAATCATGTATTTTTTCTTGATGAAGTGGGAAAGCTTCAAGGTTAAAATGTACTGTGAAATAAAAGCTTACCCCAGAAACGCTATTTTATAAGGTAGTTTATTAAATGCATCGATATATTTTATAAAATAGTTTAGCATGTGTTTTCTGAATCATGATGAATGGCTTTTTCCATCTGTTCACCGGTCACATTTTTCTGGATGATCTCAAACAAAGCTGTTTAAAGCAAACTATGCCTTAGAGCAGCTGATGTCGTATATCCTCTAGTGGGTCACACAGTACTACATGAGAACATTTCTATACTGGAAAAAAAAAGTAGCCCGAAAGCCCCTGTCACAGTCGGCTCCCACAGCCCTTAAAGTGACTTCTGAAAGTAGGTTAGCTGGAAAGAGTGGGTGCTGAGTATAGAAAACAATATATAGAAAAAAAGATATTCTTTACTGTGTTATATTAAAACAATACGGAGTTGACAAGTTGTGGTTGAAAGCAGTGTCTTCCTCTTGCTCTTCCTCTGCAGGACTAAAATGTGAGATTTCTCACATTGCCTTGTGCCGTGTGCAAACGTCTTGGGGCCAGTGACATTGCTTGCCGAAAAGAAACACTTTGCGTGGAAGTCTGGACGTGTTAGTGTTTCAACCCAAATCAGTCTTCAGACTTCCTCACATGGCTGTTTCGTCAGGGCGATCTCATCCACACTCAAACGTGCCCGCACAGAGCAGGCCGCACGAGAAGCCAACATGCCCCAGTGCTTCTCAGATACTGGAGTGAGCTTCGGTTCAGAGAGGTCACAGTTCAGTTTATTCAGAGAGGGATTGAGTAAACAGAAGGGCCTGAAAGAGAGTCATCTCTTCTGAGGGTAGTTGAGCGCTTCATTTGGTCATCGGAGTGGCTGAGCTAAACAACAGCCGTGAGAGAGTTTGCCTTGTTTGGCTTTTTCTGAGGTTAATTTGCAGCGTTTCTGAGGCTTGATTCGACCCAGTGTACTGCACATTCACTGTTCCTTTACTTGAGGTTAATCTGCAGCGTCTCTGACGTTTGATACGACCCAGTGTACTGCACATACACTTTTCCTTTGTAATCATTTGCATAAACATTTCCCTTTGTGTGGCTAAAACAAAACAAACATAGTCGGCTACGTGCTCAAGTTGCTATTCATATCCATCACCATGTTTTATATCGGGAGCTACACACCTGGTTGTGTGGCAGCTGATGCAGGTATTGTGTGACAGGGCACGGCTGTAACAGTGCCATGAATGTTCTGCCTTTTCCATGCCAGGGTTTTCATTTTCTATGGCAGTATGGGAGTTTTCTGTGCAAATCCATATTAGGATAATACTTTTTTTCTTCTCTCTTTAAGCAATTCTTACTTATTTCCTCATTCTTCCTGTAAAATTGGACTCTTACTCAAAGATCACACTCACTGAGAGGAGAAAGACGAGTAAGTTCAGATGAATAGCATCTGTGTTCGCTGAGGTCCAGAACGAGGCCTTTGTGTGGAGGGGCATGCAACAGTTTATTTAGGGAACAACAGAGTAGCCAAAAGGCCCGAAAGAGAGCAATCTCTGCTGAGAATAGCTCACTTCGTTGGGCCCTCCCGTTAGGCAGACTCCCAGAGAGACAGCAACTATAGACCTTTTCAAAGAGAGAAGCTCTCTGTAGCCCCACATTGTGAGAACGAATGTTATGTGATTCTGTATAATCTCTATGGTGTGTAATTCTTTTGGGTGGAAACCAAACTGTTTTGACAATTGGGAAGAGGCTCATTTATACATGTTCTGGGGCAACATAAATTGGGGTGGAATGAACAGGGGAGCTTTCATGATCAGTTCCTACCAAAATCACATTGGGCAGTTGGTACGGAGAATCACCTGTGGACAGTCGGTACGGAGAATCACCTGTGGATAAGCCGTGGTCACCGTTGTGGTGAACCGAGAATCGAGAGCTGAACTGAGAATTCCTCACCATTCGAGATACCATTTGAACTTCCCTAATCTAGAGTTTACTATTCCCTATGCCCATCAGATTGGTCTCTTATTGTTTATATGTCAGTGCTTTTTTACATTTACATTTTACATTTAGCAGACGCTTTTGTCCAAAGTGACGTACAAGGGAGAGAACAGTCAAGCTAAGAGCAATACAAAATGATATTGCTGTGGTATCTGAAACAATAAATATGTAGAAAGCCTGGTTTCCAATAACTATGTTCCTCCATTAATTTGTATAACTGTACATGTGCACAAGGGACCAATAGCTTACATCTCTCTTTGGAGTCCCAAATGTGTATTCAAAAGTGTGCTCAGACATCCTACAGTTTCCTAATCCATCATTAGGACTAACAGCTGTCCAAACAACTAGACAGAGAGGCAGCTTCATCTGGGCTATGGCACACATGGACCACATGTAACATTTTCCCTAGAGAACACTATAATGATAATATAATATTAGTAATAATACAATAATTATAATAGTAATAGTACTTTTATTGAAGATTTTATATAATCTGTTTCCAGAACAGTATAAAAAGTTTCCATGTTGAGAGGTAAACTGGTGTGACAGTTGACTGAGGGATTATTTACAAACGAGGTCTAGAGCAGGCGGTCTATGCTCAGGGGATTGTCACCCTATAACACTGGTCTCAGTTTTAAATGGCGGCTTGCCTGCCCTGTAACATGAAGCCTTGACTTCTATGCAATGTGTGACCTTTCCAGCAATATCAGTGCCATAGGTCGTTTAAAGGATACTCCCATCGAGTTTGTGTGTATAAACCCACCCCGTACAAGAACTGTCTCCCCTGAGCAGACACACACACACACACACACAAACACACACTCACTGTCTGTTTCTCACCCACACACACATGTAGAAACTTTATCTGAGCCTGCACGTCTGTGGAAAATGTAAACATGTGATCAGTCCTCCTACAGCTATGGACTCATCTATTGCATGCACATTCACACGTTGGTGCTGTTGGACATATTTGATCGTGTGAATCTGCAGTCCTATAACACAAGTTAGGTTTGTTGCACATATACTCCCACTCCACACTCAAAGAGCCACTCAGAGAAAATGACAAATGACACATTTTCATTTTCAAACATGGTTAAAACTATATTTATCTGATGGTTAACGGCTGAATATCACATATTTTGCGTATATGAAACACATCTAGTGAGACGAGAAACATGTTATCCATGCTGTGATACCTTAATGGAATACATAATATCTGTAGAGTATTTCATACAGAGACACATTTGTCAATGTCAAAAACAACATATACACACACACACACTACAAGAAATGCTTGTCACACAATCCACACAGCACACACACACACACACACACACGGAAATCTATGAACCTTCTCAAACCCTCCATCAAATATCACGGCATGCTTATGCCACAATTTGTCTTATAATTATCTGCATAAAGGACTTAAAACATCTGTTGCTGGCCTTTGGTACATCTTTGTTTTGAACATTTGTCATTACCCTACGCACAAAAATATACTATGTACCAAAAAATAAACGTATGAGGAAAAATAACTCTCGTTTTATCCATGAGATCACTTCCAAATTTCCATCTCTATTGTCTCATCCACTTCAACGTGTCCAGCACCAGTCACAGACCATTCACTTCCGACGCATTTAACCCTCTACAAGACGCCCGACTTGCAAGTGGGGCCATATTTGTAGTTCTGTACAACTACACATTTGACGTTCTTTCTTAAAGTGTCTTAAGAAAGGGGGGTGGGGGGGTGTTGGTTAGCCACATTCCTTATTCAAAAGTTGGAGGGGAATATGAGGATCATAATTCATTTAATATGGCACCCACTACACATCACATCCCATGCTTAAATCCTTCAGAAAACACACAGCCATACCCTTTCACTACACAGTCAGTGTTAAAGTGTAAATATAGTTTACCACACCACAAGTAGACTAGATTTCCAACGGTACATATGTTGTTACAGTAATGAGCACACCACATAAGATTTGAGGATGTGGGCTAAGATACAGTGGGGAAAATAAGTATTTGAACCCCTGCCGATTTCGCAAGTTTGGCCACTTGCAAAGAAATGTGTGATCTATAATTGCAATGGTAGGTGTATTTTAACAGTGAGAAATAGAATATCAACAAACAAATCCAGAAAACTGCATTTTATAACATTTATGATTTTATTTGTATTTGACGCAGAAAATAAGTATTTGAACCCCCAAGCAAACAGCAAGAATTCTGGCTCCCAATGACCAGTTATGTGCCCAAGAAGCACACAGATTAGTCCTCATTAGGCCTAACAAGGTACACCTGATCTCAACTGGTGACGTGTATAAAAGAAACCTGTCCAAAGAATCATACTTCACACTTTCAACCTCACCACCATGGGCAAGACCAAAGAGTTGACCAAGGACGTCAGAGATAAGATTGTAGACCTGCACAAGGCTGGAATGGGTTACAAAACCATCGGCAAGCAGCTTGGTGAGAAGCAGACAACTATTGGTGCGATTATTTGTAAATGGAAGCAACACCAAAAAACTGTCAATCGTTCTAGGTCTGGGGCCCCATGCAAGATATCCCCTCGTGCGGTATCTGTGATCATCCGAAAGGTGCAGAATAACCCCAGAACTATACAGGGGGAGCTTGTGAATGATCTCAAGGCAGCTGGGACCACAGTCACCAAGAAAACCATTGGCAACACACTACGCCGTAATGGTCAGAAGTACTGCAGCACTCGCAAGGTCCCCCTGCTCAAGGAAGCACATGTACAGGGCCGTCTGAAGTTTGCCAATGAACACTTGAATGATTCTAAGGAGGATTGGGAGACAGGATGTGGTCAGATGAGACCAAAATCAAGCTCTTTGGCATCAACTCGACTTGCCGCGTTTGGAGGGTGAAGAATGCTGAATATGACCCCAAGAACACCATCCCCACCGTCAAGCATGGAGGTGGAAACATTATGCTTTGGGGCTGTTTCTCTGCCAAGGGTACAGGACGACTCCACTGCATCGAGGGGACTATGGATGGGGCCATGTAACGTGGAATATTGGGCTTGAACCTCATTCCCTCAATCCCTCCCATTGAAAACGCAACCTTAAGGATTTGGAGAGGATCTGCAAAGAGGAGTGGACCAAAATCCCTCCTGAGATGTGTGTAAACCTGATGACCAACTACAAGAAAAGTCTGACGTCTGTGCTTGCCAACAAGGGTTATTCCACCAAGTACTAAGTCATGTTTTGCTAGGGGTTCAAATACTTATTTTCTGCATCAAATACAAATAAAGTCATAAATGTTATAAAATGCAGTTTTCTGGATTTTTTTGTTGATATTCTGTTTCTCACTGTTAAAATACACCTACTATTACATTTATAGATCACACATTTCTTTGCAAGTGGCCAAACTTGCGAAATCGGCAGGGGTTCAAATACTTATTTTCCCCACTGTATGAGTACTGAATTGTGTACACTGTACAGTAATGCATATTTTGTTGTTGTGTTGTTTGTTGTTAGACATGTGGAACTAAACTACTTATGTATGCAAAAAAAAACCTTGACTGATATAGAAATGTGACTGAACCTCTGCCTAGGTTAGGAATCAGAGTTAGGAGAGATGAGGATGTATTGAACTATCACTAAAGAAAAGATAAGGTTTGCGTTCCTTAATTATGCTTATGAGCTTATAAACATTAATGAAAGAAACAAAAAACACAATTTAAGCTTTGCAATGCATGTTGGCGATTGATTTGGAATTATCAATAAGGCACTTTCGGAGATAAAAGTAAAGGAAGAAAGGAAGATGGCTCAGAAACAATGTACTACTAAGGAGAGTCCCAACACAAAGAAGAGACTGGGTTCTTGCAGGGCTGCGATGAGACAAACCACCACGCTCAAGCCAACCGCCGCTGGCCTCAGAGTCCTCCCAATGCTGATGGAACTGTCTGGAGCTAAGGCTGAGATCCCAGAACTGTCTGGAGCTAGGGCTGAGATCACAGGCTGATCCAGTGCATCTTCAGACACTTCTGAGCTAAGGATGGACATGCAGGGTGGATAGGAAACATCAGCGAGGGACCCCAGTTCTTCAGTACCATCAGAAACATCCGCGAGGGACCCCAGTTCTTCAGTACCATCAGAAACATTGAGCCTGCCCTCCCCTGAGCCGTGAGCTGCATTTCTGGCTGATGGTGTAGTCGCTTGGGCAGTAATGCTGAAATACTGCGGTGAGGCTATTTTTTCACTTTCCAGTTCAACAGGTCTGCTGACAGATGTAACTGTCAAAACTTCATGATTGGTATATTCTGAATCCAAGGTGGCAGACGATTCCTCTAATGCATCAGCTTTGCATGGTTTGGGGTGCTGCAGTGATGTGAGTGACTTGGCAGCATCAGAGATCGTATCAGAGAGAGAGAGCCGGCTCTGGGTCTTACAGTCTTCGCCTGTTGGCCCTGGGTGGATGGGGCTTCGGTAGGTGGGGAACGAATGGGACATCACTGAGGAAGACACGTCCTCTCCTGCAGCTTGAGCAGATTCTTCCCTCAGTCTAAGCTCTGGCCCCCCGGAGATCTCCACTCTGCTGGAGGAGTCATCCGTTGACGTCAGCGGCCGTGGCCTCACCTGAGGGACTTCCTTGAGGTCGGCGTGTTCTCTCAACGGAGCGATTTCTTCTCCGATGTCTTCTGCGCTCTCATTCGATACACGTTCCTCAAGGCTATGCGAGCTGGCTGGTGACTTCTGCTCTGTGATGGCGCTTCTCTCTGACCCCTCCAGCCTCTCACTGGTGTCAGTCTCCTCTTCAATCTCTCGAAGCTCCTCGTCTACCCCTCCAACCACCTCTACCTCCATCTCAAACTCCTCTTCCATACCCTCAAACTCCTCCATCTTTTCAGCAAATGTAACCCCTGCATCTTCCTCCCTGTTCACATCTATTTCCTGATCTAAAGGCAGAGGTGGGGCAGCTAGCTCAGGGAGTTCTAACTGGTGAGGTATATCTGTTGCTACTACCAGTATTGGGTCTACGTCACTAGTCTCAGAAGGTGGCATGGCTGGTACGTCACTAGTCTCAGAAGGTGGCATGGCTGGTACGTCACTAGTCTCAGAAGGTGGCATGGCTGGTACGTTACTAGTCTCAGAAGGTGGCATGGCTGGTACGTCACTAGTCTCAGAAGGTGGCATGGCTGGTACGTCACTAGTCTCAGAAGGTGGCATGGCTGGTACGTCACTAGTCTCAGAAGGTGGCATGGCTGGTACGTCACTAGTCTCAGAAGGTGGCATGGCTGGTGTCAGTGCTGGTATCACACCATGGCATGCTGGGATTGCAGTTACATCCCCATCTTCCACCTCTTCCTGGACCGCTGGTTCGGTCTCTTGCTGTGTCTGCAGTGGGTGGTTAATTTCTGATCCAAATTCTTGTTCTGGTTCTGACAGTGGCAGTGATGCGTTGGCTTGGGTTGTGGTGTCCTGCTGATCAGCTGGGCTCATCTCTGTGGCTGGGGCAGTCGGTGTGAACTCTGTGGCAATGCTAGAACAGGCTGAGCCTTCTTTTGTTGTTATTGTTGTTGTTTTTGTTGTTGTTGTTGTTTGTACTGTTATTTGCACATGGTCTGATGTGGACGTGGACGTGGACGTGGACGAGAGAGATCCCTGCTCCTGAACTCCCACCTGTAATATAGAGGCAAATAGTGACAGCAAATACAAACTTAAGCTAAGGACAGTAATCTCAGCTAAGGACAGTAATCAGGTCTCCTATACCATGTCAAAGGTACAGTTTCAAAAGGGTTTCATGACTTTGGAAATATTCATGACCATTCAGTCACAAATGTAATCATTCATAGCACAACTAAAAAAACTGACCAGTTTGAAACCCGGTAGGTTTAGGAGTCAAGAACAATTTTCCAAATATACAAACACCATACTTTATATTTCCTATTATTAAAACGTTTTTAATATGAAATAATAATAATAATAATAACAAAATAACTCATTCACCATATAAATGCACTATAATCAAAAATGGTTCCATGGTTTTCCATGACTATGGGAACCCTGACTACCAAGAACCAAATAATTAGTACTGAGCCTTCAGAGACAATGCTGAGGCAGTACAACTGGCGCATCAGGGGTGTGCCCAGTGAACCATTTTTCAAACCAAAGGCGGGTGAAATCTAGACGGTAGATTGCATAATTTTTGAGGATATATAGATGTGACATAAGTATACCCTAGTTTAAATTCTAAAGGGTTGTTGTTTTTAATTGTCAAAAAGACCAAATTGAAAATAATTTCTTGGTGATTCGCCCTCTTAATTGACTTCATCTCAAAGTACAAGAACATCTGCAGCTTCTGTGGTTAAAACAATTCGTCTGGAGGTGTTTTTTTCCTCCCAAGAAGGCCAAATAAATGCGGCTCGCTCTGTCCGATCTCATTCTTGACACACTGGATTTCTCAGCGTTATTTACATTCAAATAATCAGACAGAAGCATGTGTTCAGTATTCAGTGTGCAGGTCTGTTGATGAACACAATGCATGACAGGACTGAAACGGCAACAACCATGCGTAACTTAGTGAGGCAAGGAAGCTCTTTCAGACATACATGAAACAACCTAGATGTCAACATTTTGACATCCCGATGTACATTCATCAAAATAAAATTAAACCACAATACACACACATTTATGACACACCATAATGGTCGTGAAATTGATACAGAGTCTGCGGAAGCAATGTTTCCTGTTGGTACACTGGGTAGTGTTCTCCTCAAGCACAATGAAACAAAATCAAACCTTCAAACTCAAAGAGCACAAAGGGAAGTGATTGTGTATGTTGTCATACTACAGTTACAGTATGTACATTAAACTTGTTTCTCTAACAGGAACACATCACATTAGAACAACTCTGTTATGGCTATGTGGAAATCAAATGATATAATTCTATTCTCTTTTTTTTCATATCACGAACAAACGTTTCTCTCTTGGGCTCTCAGAGGGCATATTTAAAAGTGTATTAAATGGGTTTTAATTAAATTCTCACATCGCCAAAATTCCAAATAATTGTACCTGTATCCTTACACAGGCAGAGATCTATGCATCATACTTGATGTTATATTTGATTATTAATAGGACAAAGCTACAATATTATAATATGATTGTAGCGTGTTTTAAGAACAGATGTGATTTCCATGAGTTCGGGAACACGGTAGTCCAATGGCCTTAGTTCCAGTGAAGTGAAGTGAAGACCACTGAAGGCTAACAGCAATCTGAATGCTAACAGCAATCTGAATGCTAACAGCAATCTGTAACTGTGTAATCTGTATTAGTTCAGATTATTTATATCCATCTAGATCAGCATTCTTCAATCCTGTTCCTGGAGGACCAATGGCACTTGGTCTGTTTTTTTCAGGTCAATATGACCAGAGGAATCTGAACACAACCCACTTAGCTAATCAAATATCATCAGCTCAATTAAATTCAGTGTGTTCAAACAGGAAGACCAAATCATGAAGTAATGGGCTGGATTAAGAAGGACCGATTTAGACAAACCAGACCGTAAAAAACGTTATTCTCTGTTAATGGTTATATCATGTCAATATATCTATGAGATGCATGAGGTGAACAGGGAAATGTACAACGGGAGGATGGCGTATGCAGCACATGCAGGTGGTAGACAGTTAACGAGCTTTGTGCACATTACCTAATGTCTGGCAGAAGCTTCAATAAGCTGTGTTCAACAGAAAAACAGTCATTGAGGTCAAACGTGATATAAACAACTATTACTTCACAAACAACAGGAGGAAAATTATTAGCAATGAAAAAAAAGCATTTCATTAGAACTGTTTAATGACTTAATATAGGGCCCTAGTTTGATAGCAGAAACTTGGCGAAAATGGCCCGGGCAAGTTGTGTTAAACTCCAGCGACAAATGGATTGGATATCCTTGAAGTTTACACATTTCTATGTTGGTACTGTTGTAGCAGACCTTTTTGAAAATGTGTGTGCAGAGTTCTGTAACAGTGACACAATCCATGTGTGCATAATCAGAACATAATATGCTGTTGCAGTAAATGCTTAAGACGATTCTTTCGCATTACCACACTGTACACCTCCTATTGGGGACCCGGGTTTCCATCTCCAAACTTTCACTTTCATAGACAACAGAGCTGACCTCTCCTACTCCCACTAGCCGCACTGCAGGGAGTGCCAGAAAGGCTGCTGAAAATATTTAACATTTAAACAAAGATGTAAGCTATACATCTTTCATTTGTAGTACCCAGCTCCAAAGTTGTAGATGTGTTCTATTATATGAATTTAGATGATTAAATGAAATGTGTATCACATGTTAGTGTCTTGGAAGGGATGTGGTTTGGGCAATTTAAAACATGCTGACAAGCTACAATTATGTGTCAACGAATGTAACCGTTTTGAAGGAGAAGCACTACGGTTTATTCCTTGTAAAAGCGCTCTTGGCAAACACTGTCCAGAACCTGTGGCAATATTGCCATCCTCTTACATCGCAATCTCGTCTGACACTTTCAGTTTAAAGGGATTGTTCTACAATGCTATTGGTCAACTTTAACCAAAACTTTCCCTAATTACCTTTCGGCCGGGCTCTACCCACTAAGTGCCCTTGACCACACCTGTACCTCTCTCTCTGAAGCATCTATTTTGTGTGCACAGGTGCGCGTGCACGGCCGTTTCCGCCATTCGTTTTCGCTCTCAAACTAAGGCTCAATATAACATATTCAGTACTGAATATGAAATATAACAACTTGAAAATATGTATTCAGTATATCTGAAACTGACATTTGAGTTGTCAGTTTGTGGACTAATACATTTCATCTTAACATTGCATCATATGATCTTAACATTGTATTATATAGAAACTGAATGGCCTTTAACAGATTTTGAATGATGTATTGATTATTTTCATTGAAAATGAAGTTAACATGATGACCTCAAACATAATAAAAAGAGATACACACATGAAGTCACATATACATAAACTAATAGATGAACACACACAAACATGTATACATACATACATACATACATACATACACATAATAGGGTTAATTCTGCCAGTAATAAGCAAGTGATATTTTACATCAAATAAAATGATGTTCCTGAATTAGAATGAATGAATTATATTTTGTTCCTGTACATATACTTGCATTTGTCTCCATGCATGTACCAATGTATTTATGTATCTTTTTTAAATGTATTTTAAGTTTTCTATTTTACAGTGTATCACAGTAATGTTATGTTGTGCGTTTCTGTTGTAAGTCTTATGACATCCACATTGTTTAAACACCATCCAATATTGCAGAATTTGTCAGCCCTTTGGACATACAACACTGCTTACAAAACATCCTTTGTTGCATCACAGAGCATAATTTGGTGAAATAAAATGTATGCAGGTACAGCGAACTGTAGAAACAGTCTGCGTGCCATAATGTCTATGAGAAAATCAGACCACTTTATATAAAACATATTTCACATAAGAGAAACAAGATATTATTAGAACAAGATATTGTTCTAAATTAGAAACTAGCCATGAACATTCACATTGTCTGTATTTAGGAAGTTTAAGTTAAAAAGATGAGTGTAAATTCAGTAATGCCTGTCAATTAGAATATTATAAAATATGAATATTACACATTTGTAATATATAAATAATGAATGGTTTAGTGGTAGCCTACTGTTTAGGCCTACCTACATCTATGTTATCCTGTATGCTAATAGCATTCTAGAATATTGACTTTATTCTGATCTTCCAGAGTATTTATTAGAATCTATTTTCAGGTAATAAATAGGATCATATTCTAGAATGCATTCTAGATCCATACTCTCTTCATGGAATGAGATTGACTGCTACTGTGACCGGCCTACTCACATCGATGTCCATCTCCGGATGAACGATCACAGGCTGCACGGGCCGTGGCCGCTCCTCAGGCTCTAGTCTCCTAGGCCCTAGATCAAAACAGGGAGCAGGAAACCACCGTATGACTCAAGGGGGAAATCAACTGTAATGATGCCACAATTAAAAAAAGTGCCCATTTTAAAATCCCTCCACTAAGAAACGAATCATGCATGTACTCAGTACCTCTATCAATGTGCTACAATCACATTTTTAGATGAACTAAAACAAAGCAAAGCGCAAGGATTTCCATAAACAGCGTCTGAAAATTTCAAGGTGCTCATAAGATGAACTATCTGCAGCTTCAGATATGAGGCTGCATACTGCATTAAGATGAACACTTGCAGTGACTAGTGTTTAAGACCATTCGCTTTTGCTTGATAAAATACTAGTTTCACATTAAAGTTGCTGTAAACATCTAAACACATGAGCCCACCCCCTCCTGCTGATATGCTGTGCCCCATGCATGTCATTGGCAGGCTGGGACGCCCGTTTGTGTGGACTTCTCTTGATTGGTTAATACAGCGGGAAAAACTGATAATTTATGTGTTGATTACCAAGAGTCCCAGACAGTGTTTTCCCCCTTACAGCATGTATTGTAACAACAGCTGTTCAGTTACATCCAATTTGTCTTAATGGTGCAGTCCTCCTTAAAGGTGAACACCTTCCTACGCCACTGTTTATATATAACCTACCTTGCATGTTAAAGCGCAATATCCCATTTTAGTATGAAATGTATGTACAAGCTCTTTACTGTAGATTAATCATGCAAGAAATCTACCTGACAAGTGTGATTCCTTTATGTTTTTTTTTCAGACCTTTTCCATATGGGCTGAGCTCAATTATCAACAACATTTCCCCAGAAGTGCAGACTCTATCTTTAAGAAGTCCACTGTGTTGCTTATAGCAGCTTCAAGCACAGTGCCTAAATGCCCTGAATCATTTTGCAGCATTACCAAGTGTACCTTCATCATCGTCATCTTCAGAGTCATACTCATACTCCTTTCTAGAAGAGGAAGAGAGATTCATTTTAGAACATCAAAATGCCATGCAAGACAGATGATTCAAACAATTGGATGAATGGAGTGGTCAATTATATCAGAATGGAACATCGGAATGGAACATCAGAATGTGCAGGCCTAATTTGGTCAACAGCAGGCACTTGTAGTCACTGATGGCAGGGTCATTTGTGAGTTCATGTGGGATGTGCTCATGTGAAATTTCTTCAGTGAAAGATTGCGAGATTTGTGTGTTATGAAGCTCAGACACATGCTTCTGGACATTGGCTGCTAGAAAGAGCAACTCTACACACTGAAACCTAAAAATACTTAGTACCGTGTTCACTACTGTGTAATAACTGTGGCCAGTGCTTGAAATAAGTTGGGGAAAAGGCACTCATGAAGTTATCCTGATAACTGAAACATTGGCACAGAATTGTTTTTTTTTTACCCACAAGCACTTTCTGAATAATGGGCACAAGGATGAAACAGGCCTCTTACAATCCAACTCACTATAAGGCTGTGCTCATTTACAGTGTACGTGCACTCGCTCCTTAGAAGGCCATAACCTATGAGAGACATGCCTGTAGCCGCTCCTTCACAGCCCAACAGCGAGTGGAAAGTCACGGTGACCCTGGTGGCATTTGCCTCAGGTGACACCATCTCAGCTACACCAGCGTAGGACCTCAGAGATCTTAGGCCCTGGGGGCTCCTCCTGTACACCCCTCCCTTCCATCCAGCCCTCCAGAAGCCAACCATCCCCCTCCCTTTACCCCATCCCACCTCTCCCCTTACCCCACCGCACCCCATCCGCCCAGCTGCGCTCCCTTTTGCAAGACCTTCACCCTTTTGCCATTACGCGTGACCTGATGTAAGTAGGATGGTGGATCACGTGGATCTACCTTAACCTACACTCCCCCCTAGAACCTACCCTAATTATATGCACTTCGCTCGGATACTTGGCTTGGTCTTCTCGCCTTGTTGGTTTGTGAGGTGCTAGCGTGTTAGCCGCCTGTAAATCTGTAGACACAGCACAGAGCATCTCAACCCTTTCTCGTTTGTTATCACTCGAAGGGAAATGTTGGTGTTTTCACAGCATCTGCTCATGGCATTTATACTTACACATGCATAAGTAAGATAAAAAATAAATACAATTTTTAGCTGCCAAGTATATCTGGTAATGTAACACTTAGCTCCCTCAAACGTGTTAAAAAAGACTTTGCTTGTATGTCATGATATGCGTCTTCAAATGAACAGATGTGGTACACCTTCATTCTTGAAACCATAACATGGAAATCTACCTTTGAGTGTTCAAAGGGAGTGTAAAACAACTGCTAACCTTTCTGGTTTGTCATGTCTGGTTTGGTTTGGGTACCAACACTCTTTACTGCCCTTTTCACATTAAAAGCCCTGAAAGGTGACACTGTTCCAAGCGTCTCACACCCTGGAGTGCGGTAGTGGGGGTCGGGGGTGTTAGCGGTGTACCCTGGCGGAAAATCATTGTCACTGAGCCTCAGCCCCAGTCTCCGACTCTGTTGCTGGGTCTGTCTGTTTCCCACTCCTCTCTCTCCCACCACGGAGCAGAAAGGTCAGGGGTAAGTCATGGCTGAAAGCGACACCTGCCTTGTCCTATTTTCATGCTCCTCACACACTCCTGGATGGTTGCCATTCTGAGGGGTGTGTGTACGCTGGGGTCTAAAGGCCAGGCCCTGGAAGCTCTGCATATAGAATGACTGACTGAAGTGAAGCGTAGTTGTCATCTCTGACTATTTGCAAGATGCTGTGTGTTGAATTGAATTGAATTGAATTGAAAACACCTAACAGACTTGTGCTCTTTTAGAAGGAGAGTAATACCAATGTCAAATGCCAAATGATAATGCTACTTTGCCTGGGGCTCGCTATTCAAAATACATACTTACCCTGGCTTTAGTATACCCCTCAGGCTATGCACATCAATCCCAGAGGCTTGAGCGAAAGGGTCTTCATATGTAACATGAAGAGTAACCGAATAATTCTTGCCAGAGTTGTTAGCCCAGAAGTCTCCATTTGACGTTTCATAGCGCACCACAAAATCAATTCGCGCGCCGTCGAAAAGGAAAGGAGGTGCAAAGGATAATTTAAACGAGAACTGGTCGGACTCTCCATCATTAGAATCTTCCACATAATCTGCCGGATAATCAAAGTAGGTGCCCCAACCGTCCATGGTAGAACGGATGTACACTGACTTGCTGAACGAAATATTGAGCACACGAATCGTTCCGGAGAATTCCAATGGCTCGTCTGCATCGAAAGACACGCGCTGCACCTCGACTTTACCGGCGCGCACAGCTCTCATCAACTCATCGCCAGATAACTCCTGAAACTCTGGAGACAGGCGGTAGGTTGGTTCGCGTATGGCGGTGCGATAACGAGCTTCCTCTGCCTCCCATCTTTCGGTGTCTTCATCTTCATCAAACGCGTTGAATTCTCTGACATCTATCAGATCTCCACCTGTGGAATCAGCGAATGACACTCGGCGTTTAAAATGATTTCGAATTCGCATATACTCCGCCGTCTCATCAGCAATCGAAGGGCCGCGCTTCCTGGGCACGGGAGAGGATCTGGGTATGAGTCGACTATCATCCTTATTTTCCTCGTCTTCGTCATCCACGGGAGAATTGCTTTCATTCTTCACCGGGACGAAGAGATCTTTTTCATCCGGGATGGCTAAGAAATTATTGTTTTGTGACATCTTGTCACGTTTCGACTAGCATCTGACATAAACCATACCATCTGATGCAACACTTTAATGCAACCCTTTACCCTAATGTAAGCTCATTTACACCAGCGACCCTTTCCGGCCCATTGTTAGACCCGATTATGAACGTGTCTTCTTGCACGGTGCCAATGGAGAACTGCAGGCGAGTTCTGCTCCTGTAGACTGGTTCTGATAGTTTACTGGGCATTGCGCGCATTGCACTTTGGATGTTCGACTTGGACTGACAAGAATAAGTGTCTATTTATAGACAGAAATTGCGTGTCCATGGTTTGACCACGGTCAAAAAGAGAGGAATCGTTGTGTGTTGGTGTTAGTCCCCCCTCTCATTTTCGGTCGCTCCAAACAGTAGTACACGCCCACTCCCTTTTAAAAACCATGTAGACGTGCAGGTCGCATATACTTCCCCCCCGACAAAACAGACAGTGACATGGTCCCAGTAATAGCAGGCCAAGTGGAGGATTTTATCCTACCTGTCACTGATTTGGGTGATATGCCGGTGCGTAGACATTTCAGGCTCGCCCTGACCTTGACAGACATGTACTGTTATTTGTTTGTAATTTATTGACGGTAGAGCACTCCGTATGTTTCGCTTATTGCGTCACAAAATTACATCCGCACTAGTGCAGTAGAGCTTGACCCCTGTGCCTATAGGTCAACCATCGTCATCATCAAATGGTGCTAAATATTTCATGCAGTAGGTTATTCGTGCTACGGTCGTCTTGGTGACTGTTCCACTTTCAGTGCTGCTTCAAACCACTAGGTGTGATCAGTGTCTGTCAGCAACCATTTCCAGCCTGTACACGCAGGGGATGTGTGCCTCGTGTGTTTAGCCTACGAGTGTCATCTACTGAGCTGTGTGGTCCTTTCCACACTACTGGGATATCCTAGAGAGAAACCCATATGCATGCCATGGAAGAATAGAAGGGGAAACCGAGCCCTTCAGCAATTTAAGTGAAATATTTTGTAAATAATTACAGCCGTTGAATGTTGAGCTCATGAATGAAATAGATAGATCTGCTGATGAGCACACACTGTGCATCACCAGCGTTATCATAGGCCATTCTATAAGCTTTATGTTGGAACACAAAAGGTAAAACAAAGCTACAAGCTTGATGTTCTAAAACATAAGCATTTACCATCAGAGCATTTTTCTTTGGTTCTTAATAGATTACAAAGAGCTTTGAGCACATTGTGAGCTTCTAAATGCATTCTATATTTTTCAGAATAAGATTATATTGTTATTTATGCTCACTTGAGCTCACCATAAATTCAATTACATTTTATTTATATAGTGCCGTAGCAAAAAAGTTGTCTCAAGGCGCTTTACACAAGCCAGAGTCTGAACCCCCGGGAGTAAACACAAGGGTGACAAACTTGGGCAGAGTAAACCTTGGGCAGAACCTCGGCTCATGGTGCAGGGGGTGGGGGGAGTTCATGTGATTGTTTACATATTCAAGCATTTGTGGTCAGGAGCAGATGTGTGCAGATTGGCAGCTTCAGCACATTTCATCTTCTGAGATACTGATAATCATCTGAAAACCCACAAAATATTAACACACACACACAACCACACATGTACACACTCAGGCACGCACACACCTGCACTCCCACACACACACCTGCTCACACATGCACACACACACACACCAACATACCTTCTACACACACACACACCAACATACCTTCTACACACACACACACACACACACACACACACACACAAAAACACTCACATGCATACAAACACAGAAACGTGCACAGAAACAGGTTTTTTTTTAAAAACCAGACTAAGACCAGGTCACGTTTAACATGTATTATTTGTCACGGAAGCCAAAAGCCACAAACTATTATTGAGGTGAAGCTCAAAGAGGAAACAAAGGTGAGCACACTTTGTTTTCTCATGGTTTTAAACAAGAACTGTGAAAACAGTTTGTACCAAAAAATCAAAAAAGGAAGTGACCTTTGACGATTTAGTTGTTTTCCTGCGTAAAAAGTAGAGAGTAAGATCATGAAAAACGTACCAGGTGTCAGAGATGCTATAAGACGCAGTGTTCCTGTGAGCTTTGGGCCCCGCGTCACGTACCCCCCGCAGCGGAATTTCCAAAGACGTAACAGGGTTTTTCTCTGAGCATCTCTTGCTTTTTCTCTGGAATTTCTTTCCAGAGATTTAGGGGCAGAGGGGGACATCCATACGGTTGTATATTGTCTATAAATCATGATTCCGGGCCCAATCATTGCTATTGTAATGTTTACGGTTGTAATTATTACCAGTATTATGATTGTTGCTGTTGTTTTTGTTGTTATTTGTATTATGGTAATGCTCTGCAAAATGTTCTATTAAATATGCAGCTTTAATTCATAAATGCTAAAACCAGCAACCACAAAATGGCTATACAATGGGATCCTCTGGAGCGAGCAGGCACGTCAAAGTTAACCACTAGTTTTAGCCACTGACAGGCTTGTAAATGTTATTATAAGGATCTGACAACATGGAAGGGATCCATACAGAGACACACCTGCGCCTGTTTACCTTAATAGCTGTAAAGAAACATCAGAAAATGTTTGTACAGTCAGTGTCTTACCTCTCTCTCCTTCCGGTCGCTGATGTACCACCCCATTCAGCGCCTGTAGTCGATTATCGAAGGGAGGCGCTCTCCTCGGAGTGCCCAATCCAACACCACACAGTAGGCCTTTCGACTACAAGCACTGAATGGGGTGCTTACGTCAGAGACGTGCATGCTTGTGCGTGCATTGTACCGCCATTTTGCAGTTGGTTTAGCGTTCTAACTCAATACTGGACCGATTTCGATACGTTTTTGTCCCTAGCAAAAAATGTGGACACAAAAAGATCTACAATTAGGACCAAGGTTGAAGGTTGAAGTTTCCCCAGAAGTCTTATTGCACTGTTTCCTTGTTCATTTTGATGACATTTCAGGACTTTGTGTTTGCTAATGACACACAGAGCTCTCAGTTGTACTTTTTTTGAATAAAGCATTGCAAGTCCTTCACCACTATCAAAAACTGTGTCTAAACCAAAGCTCTTTGTGTAACCTCAGATGAACCTGTGGTCTGTTACGTTGAAGCTCTGTGTAAACTGTCCGTAATGTGAAATTAAGACTGTAGGGGTTTCCTCACAACCCCATTCCCATCAGAGCTGCTCAAGAGATAGACTGCTGAGTCCCTCCTAACATGAGCTGCTTCCTAGCAACCACTGTTCATGTATAATAACACACAAGACCCATATGTGCCTTGCCTGCAAAAATCTACTACATGCTGTGTGTCACTTTCACCGAAACGCACCACACAGTCAAGGTGCGTGTCTAAGAAATGTCGTTTCTCACGATAGTTTCTGACAGCTCAGGAGAAAAATCGCGCTTTTGCGTTGTTTCATTTGGTGCCTCTGTTGTATACCTTGTATATCAGCATCTTGCTTTCCACTTACCGTATTCCCTCTGGGTTGCGCAACTTTGGAACCACAGGAACCTTTGATGAATCAACGTATTCAAATTTTTCTCTACATGAGTTTGGTACACCTAGTGATGCAGGATCGTCAGCAGGTTTCACATAATTTAAATGACAGTGTGATTCTCATGCCGAATTTGGCTGACTTAAACAAAAGCTGATTATGATCTTTAACAGTGCAAAACAGCAGAGAGAAATCATTTAATAAACGTGATTTTGTCAAACAGCATACTTTTACAAAAGCTCCTTTTAAGTACTTCATCCATCTGTCATCCATAAAGCACTCAAAGAGATGTACCAAGCAATACACATGCTGTATGAAAAGGGAGTGGCTTTTTTCCTACAGCCCTATAAAGGTCCCTCTGAGATGAATGACACTGTACATCCTCTCAGACAGACCCACACACTCAGGTAAGTTTACCTTTTAGCTGGTAAAATCTCCAAGGGTATTCGATGAAGCAATTTAAAATTAATGTTTTTAGAATATTACTCAAGTCAACTGAACTGTAGTTTTAGTACTAAATATGTGATTTTTTTATTACGTACATAAGTTTAATGCAGACAGGATTGCATTTTGATAAAGTTGCTGTTTTTGACTGTTTTCTGTGTCTGTAGCGTACTGGTATGTCAAATAATAATTTTCTTTGTCTGATACGTTACTCACTCAACACTTTAACACTTTTAGAACATAATAGTGATAGCATTTAACCCTGCTGTGTAAAAGACAAGGTAATTCTTCATCCTGAAATGCACCCTGATGGTCTCATTTAGATTGTTATATAAATAAACTAAATTCCAAATGCATAGGCCAACTAATTTAAAATAACCTCCATTTTTTTTCCGTAGCGGACTAAAATTACAACCGCCAACTTAATTTATGTCCAAGTTGAACTGAATACCAAACCTCAGATTAGACACTTTAAGGAGGTTGTATGATTGGTTGACATGAGAGAATATGAACTGAGTCTTTACTTGGGGTATGAAGATTTTAATAATCTAATAATTCTAAGAATCCTTCACTGGGAGTTTTGATTGGCCCGTTTTCCCTGCTCTTCTTTGGTTCATCATGGACATTTACATTTAGTCATTTAGCAGACGCTTTTGTCCAAAGCGACGTACAAGGGAGAGAATAGTCAAGCTACGAGCAATAGAACCTGGTGTAACAATAAATACTACTTTACATAAGAAATATTGAAAAAATGAATTAGAAAAGAAAAAGAAGTGCAGAAATGTAACTGCTGTAATTGCAAGTTAAACACTAGTCGAAGTGCCAGTTAGGACGGGAAGTGCTCTCTGAAGAGTTGGGTCTTCAAAAGCTTCTTAAAGGTAGAGAAGGACGCCCCTGCTCTGGTAGTGCTGGGCAGTTCATTCCACCAACGTGGAACTACAAATGAGAATAGTCTGGACTGCCGTACTTGCACAGACGGCAGTGCCAAACGACGCTCACTAGAAGAGCGCAGCATCCTGGGTGTAACATTTGCCCTTACAAGAGCATTTAGGTAGGTGGGAGCAGAAAAATCAAGCACTCTGTAGGCAAGCATAAGTGACTTGAACTTAATGCGAGCAGCTACAGGCAGCCAGTGGAGGTCAATGAGTGGAAACACTATGAAGTTGTGGATTGGTTTTGGTCAATGTCATGTCTGTTTTATTCTGCTCATCTTTTCGCTTTTCAACATTCGGCATTTCTAAAAACACTGGCCAGTGCGGGTCTGTCAGATTCTTTTTTCAGGTGATAACATAAGTGGTGTCCACTTGCAGTTTTGCTCGTGAATCCTTTAACATTTCCCCATCAGCCCAGTGTGTTCTTCTCGCTCCTTTAACATTCATCCATCAGCCCAGTGTGTTCTTCTCGCTCCTTTAACATTTCCCCATCAGCCCAGTGTGTTCTTCTCGCTCCTTTAACATTCATCCATCAGATCTGTTCTTTTTGCTACTTTTGGTGTGTGCGTACCCCTAATTCTCCTGTATAATCCCAGAGGTGTAAAAAGTACTGAAATGTTGTACTCAAGTAAAAGTACAATTACTTTGATGACATTTTACTTAAGTACAAGTAAAATTACCCATCTAAAAATCTACTCAAGTAAAAGTAAAAAGTAGTTAATTTAAAATGTACTTTAAGTAAAAGTTACTTAGTTACTTTCAACAACTTGATGGGGGCCGCTCCTATATAGTGCAAAAAAGGACAAGGGGTCATAAATCCAATACAAAAACTAGTTATTTTTTATTAAAAGAGAATCTTTAGAAATATAAGTGCAATGACATTAAACATGTCAAACATTAAACATGTCAACACAACATTTAAGAACTTTTGGGAGGACATGTCAAGACATGACAGCTAAAATAAAAAGTTAAAATACCGCTGCCCCACTTAAACTTGGGTTACTTTACTTGTGTCCACCTTTAGAGCATTAGTCTACAAACTTCTTGTTGAGTTTGAGCAGCAGCTGATTTTCAAGATGAGTAGAGTTCATCCGGGCTAGCTTTGCATTGAACAGCAATCCAGCACAGCTGAAGAGTCGCTCGCAGGCAGCCGAGGCAGGTAGGCCAGTATTGAGTTTCAGGGACAGTTTTTTGATATTCTGAAAGGCGTTCAGCAGATCCATATTGACTGAGACACAGGCTAGGTACCCTTCTAACTCCCCTGTACCTTCTGGACTTCATTGAGGAAAATAAATCATCTTCATCTGATGAATGTTGTCCAACTTGCTCCAGCCTCCAACATCCGGTCAAGGTGTTGTCTGACATAGACTAGACCTGTAGAATGACAAACAACATTTCTGACAATTAAGTATTGAGCTGCCATCAAGATTCAAGAGTGCATCATAACACAGAAATAGCTATAAATAGCTACTTGAGATGACAGAACTACAGTATACAGAATTATAGCATTATTTTCTATTTCTACATGCATCACAATTCATAATCCTCAATTCTTGCTAACCGGGACCCCTTAGCATGAACATGAAAGACGTGCACGTTGCAAAGCCACCACTTATCGTTATCAATATCTGACTAAACATCGTGATAAATTGCAGATAACGACATACACATTGACTTGTCCAACTGTCTGAAAACGATGGTGTGCGCATTCACATTGTTCTGTTTCAAGGCATGGGAGGCAGCCAAATGATTAGCCTAATATCAGTTTATGTGGTGTATTTCATTGCTGATGACTGATCTGCAGTTTTTAACACAATATGAGAGACTGAACATAATAATTCTATGACCTGAAACGAATGGAAGACAGGAATGGTATTATTAGTCTATTGGATGACCGCTGTCGACGTTAGCATACTCAGGTCGGTTGCAAGTGCTAGCCAAAATTAGGCTACTACCTACTAGTGCCATGAAACGTATATTTTGCTTAATGGAGCAAAGCTAACTAAATGACAAAAACGCTGTCTGAACTACTAATGGAAAGGGACAAATACTGTACTTACCAACACATGCTTGCGCAGATTTGAAGATTAATTTGTATAAGCAGAAAGTTCTGACTGACGGATTAGGCACAGTTTACACAGCATATAGCTGTTGCCTCTTTTACGTTGGAAGGCAAACTGCTTGCTGAGATGTGGCCACGGGTTTTCTTCATCTTCTTTAATTTCAACTGGCGGAAAGTTCGGTGCTTCAGCTTGTTGGTGGTCCGCAGCTTGTTGGTAGTCCGCACTATCATCTTCCTCCATATCTATCTCTCGTGACTCGGCACCGTACTGGTGCCTTGCATCGACTCCATCATCCACTCTATGCAGCATCCACCACTGCAGTGAGCATTGTGGTGCGCGATTCCTGCCTTGAACTATGTTTTTTTTTTTTACTCAGTAACGGATGTAATTTCCAATGTAGCGAAGTACAATACTTCAGTCAAAATCTACTTAAGTAAAAGTAAAATTACCGATTTAAAAAACTACTTAAAAATTACAAAGTACACAAAAAAACTACTCAATTACAGTAACGTGAGTAAAAGTAATTCGTTACTTTACACCTCTGATAATCACATACGGCCACGTGGTAAAATTATCCTCATACAGATGTTATTCTGAGAAGGAAGAAGCCAGGTCAGTCAGAGAGGCCTACATTTAGTTTGGCTACTCTCCTCGCTCCCTGTTAATATCTAAATAAGATAAAAAACAACTAGCCCCTGAACCTGGCCTACTGTGAGAACCTGGCCTACTTCAGGTCATTCTCCTCACAAGTCATAAAAAGCCTTCAACTGTTGATTTTGAATAACTTTTATGCACGATTGCACATATATTTTCCGAGGCACGGAATCCATTTCATGGCAAATCCCCTTCCACTGCTCTCACATGGCAGCAGAGTGTAGAGGGGACACAACTCGAATCTGCGGCACATTGGGAGCCGACTCGCCCTAGAGTTTTCTGCTTGTAGCTAGGAGACAACATTCCTTATAAAAGTGTGAGGCAAAATGCACAACTACATTGTGCAGTGCCATTTCCTGTAGACAACTGCATGTATTTTTGTTTTGATAAACTTAAAAAGTGACTTGAAAGAGAAGCAAAGCACAGTGCAGTGCAGCAAGCGTAATTAGAATAAACTCTGAAAAATATTTGAATTCAATGATGTGTCAATCACAACATCGGCATGACTGTGTAGCAGTGTGACCTCAGATGGAGTTTGCTGGAGAAATGTTATTGTTTTTTTTTGCACTGAGATTGAGTGAATCAGATTCCAGGCCATTTTCGCACCCTGTCATCTTCAGAGAGTCAACCCTTTGTGACTAACAATAAGCACAGAAATAGTTGGTATTTGACCCACTAAACCCTGAAATTACCCACCAGCTCAACTACAGCGCAGGAGAAGCAGTGTCTATATGCCTCTGATTTGTCTTGTAATTACTGTTATCTGACTATTTCTTACTCGCTAAATCCAAAGTGGCCATTAATGACAAAGGCAAAATACAGGCCTGGATAAATAGACTAGATACTGATGAGCATTTTAGAATAAAGACGTGAGGCTTAGTGTGAATATGTAATACAAAATCCAGAGATCCTCACAGTAAAATGATACAAAAAAACATCAGATGAAGCCTGAAGTATACTTATAGCATATAATGAAAACTGATACAGACACAAGCTAGTTCGTATGCAACAAGTATGCAGTCCTAATTAATGTTTTACATTTTGAATTGAAAATCGTGTGTATATATGTCACCCGTGAATGCTTTTCATTCATAGTTCATTCAAGTAACGAATGTTGATATTTCCTGGAAGAAGTTTGATGAAGAGATTACTATTTTCTGAATCATATTTAATTAGTCAGACAGGCTAAACAGAGGTCAAATACTTTGTATTATGAACAAACTTTTACATATTTTTTACAGACATATTCAATGTATCTCCTAGTTATTCACCAATGAGCATAATTGAATGCACTGCATCTTGCGTTTAAACTTCCCTTACAACATTCAATCGGCATGCGATGTGTGACCAATGCACAACCAATGCATTTACAAGAACTCATACGAAACAGCTGATAGTAGAATGGACCCAGCTAATCATCCACTAACAAGTACTGCGATGACCCAGAGATACCACACCTGCTGAACGATAGCAGTCTACAAAAGTTAAGGGGAAATATATGCAAGCGTTAAATATATGCAAGGAAACTCTTCAGCAATGTGTTTGTGTGTGTGTGTGCGTCAGGCCTGCTGCAGGATGTTTCCTGCAACAATAATATTTTGGTAAAGATCAGAAAGTGATTTCAACAAAGACAAAATTATGTAGTTTAGTTTATACAGCATTATAATATATAATGCTGTATAAACTAAAACAAATGTTTTCTTATATATTATATATGTTTATATATGTGCATAGAGCACATAAAAAGGGGCACATCAGTAAACAGAGATGCTTTAGAGGTGTTTGTGTGATGTGTGTCATATCAAGGCGAGCACCGAAAGGTAACTCAAAAGGAGCGTTATCAGTGCATGTTTTTTTTTTGGTCTTTTCCTCTTCTTCTTGAGTGAGAGACAATTGAGGCACTGGTGGTTTTTGACAGAACAGAGAGACAGAGGCGGTGAGGAAACGCTTAGGAGCGCAGACTGTGAGTTGATTGACAGGCTGCGATGCCTGGAGACAGCAGTGGTTTGGGTAAGTAATCGTGGAATTGGAATGAAAGACTGCCTGACTTCATCAGATATTAAACGCAGCACGAGTGGGTGAGAGGAAGGAAGAGAGAAACAGAGAAATGGAATGTTTGTGGTTGAATGAGTAATGAATTAATATCATTAATTTGGTGGGAGTAGTAGACACAATTAGATAGACAGAAATGAGTCTTTCTCAGCCTGAATGAATGGAGGATGATTAATCATCCACATCTGGTGGGTGGTCAATAATGCACAATGCCATTGATATTATTATATGCGGTGCTATTACTTGCAGTACATGAATTGTATTGATGTCAAATTGCAAGCTGAATTTAACATCTGACGGTTTTATTTATATAACTTGTACAGATGTACAGATACTGAGGAAGTCTTTGCATTTTTTATAAGCATTGCTTTTATAAGCATTTATTTTTATAAGCTCTATGATACAATGAAAGTATTTGAATGTTACCTGTATGTATAATGTTCCCTGATTATTCAGCATTGCATTAAGGCTGTGAATATTTAGCATTGCATTTTGTGCTTTCCTTCAAGAGGATGCCTGCTTGCAAAACGGCTCACAAAAACTTCACATGCTGCATACTGATAGCACCATTGAAAAATTGATAACATAGTTTAACAATCGAAAATTACCTGTGTATGAATGATCGAGGTACAGAGATAGCACCAGGTCCAGCCCAGAAACAAATATCCTGAAGTAGTAAGATTGAGTGTTCGAGCAGCAGATAAGGTGGAAGTACATTTAAATGACCTTGCTGACACTTGTGAGAAAAGTGCTCTTATCATATCAACTATCTCTAGCTTGCGTGAGTGAGGTGCAACTTTGCCCCAAATTATGGAAGCTGTGAGTCACATTGATTCTCTTGAATGTCACCCGGCTTGCTAGTGCAAAGCAGTGGGATGCTGCTTCCAACCCACCTCTGTAATATCAGACATTCATTCTTTCATGAACGCATGTGCGCAGCCAGGTGTATCTGCTGTCTAGACCGCGTTTAAAACAAACTACGTGTGAAGATGAGATAGACATGTGACAGTGGAATGACAATGAAATGCATGGAAAGAGTGTGTGTGTGTGTGTGTGTGTGTCCTCCTTCGTGCTCAAGTGAGGAATATGCCTCAAGTGAGGAATATGCTCAGAAAGTGAAAATGCATACACACTGTTACTGTTTCATGTGAGCAACATGGAAAACAGTACAGA
>NC_045155.1:29948703-29971203 GCF_900700415.2 Clupea harengus
TGTCTTAGCCTGTTGTGATATTTCTGTCTGTGTGTTTCGAATGACATCCACAGTTCTCAGTTGGGGTCAGGTCACGAGGATCCATTTTCACACTCTCACAACCGCCATCTGCTCACCTACCACAGGTAGCCTACTTCACAGTTCATTCAAGGGTTCAAGATTCATTCAAGGTTGTGGCTGACTGTTGTCTGAACACATGACTGATTCTTTGATGCTGGATATTATCTGAACATCTGACTGCTTCAGTGATGATGGCTGTTGCCTGAATTACATGACGTGACTCTTTGATGTTTGCCTTGATGTCGTCAGAGTATCGGCATAAAAGCCCAGAAGCAGGCAGGCCATCTTCAGATGAGACAGCACAGGCCCACAGTTCTGCGCAGAGGACACCAGCCGCTGCCTCAAGGTGTGCACTCTTCACTTCTATCTCTGCCTCAAGGTGTGCACTCTTCACTTCTATCTCTGCCTCAAGGTGTGCACTCTTCAGTTCTATTTCTGCCTCAAGGTGTGCACTCTTCACTTCTATCTCTGCCTCAAGGTGTGCACTCTTCACTTCTATCTCTGCCTCAAGGTGTGCACTCTTCAGTTCTATTTCTGCCTCAAGGTGTGCACTCTTCACTTCTATCTCTGCCTCAAGGTGTGCACTCTTCACTTCTATCTCTGCCACAAGGTGTGCACTCTTCAGTTCTATTTCTGCCTCAAGGTGTGCACTCTTCAATACTATCTCTGACATCCTATACGGCTACTGTTAACATCATCCTGTGACACCCGGTGTAGAATCATGTTCAAATCTAAGCAAGCGAATTTGCAAGGTTGCCTGAGAACTGAACAACTTCACTACACACTTCACTTACAAAAAAGTTAGGACGGTATGTTAAATGAAAATTAAAAACAGTGAATTGTGAATGATCTTTGATCTGAATTACTTTGAAAACAATACAACAGTATATTGTTTGATGTTTTACATCATGATTTTTGTTGTTTCACTAACTAACTTTTTTTTAAAGTTGAGAATGTAAAGCTTTGTAATGTTGCATTTATTTTAAAACAGATGAACTGAGAACAAAGGAAGGGCTTTCTATGAGAGACAACACTTAACAAAATATATGATGCAACACATCCATTGATCATATTCACTCATATCGTAGTTCACATATCCTATTGCTAGTTTTATAGTGTTCTGCTATCTCAACTGATGCTAAGATAAAAGATGCTAAGATCATGAGATCAATACCCATGAGATCAATACCCATACCAATACTGAAAAACAGATGTACTGTATGTCTGCACTACACTGTATACTGCCTAGTGTAGGCTACTTGTATAAAAGTATCTGCTAAATGAATGAATGTAGCTGTAAAATGTATTTTTTTCATGCAAATCCATCATCCTTTGTCCTCCTTTAGATTTGTCTGCTCTGTCCACTGAGTGCCCAGATGCTGTTAGTAAAGCCGAATCAAACCAGAGCTCTCCTCGCTGGCCTGACTCCTCCTGTCAGAAGAGAAGCCCTCCTTCCGGCCTAAAGGCAGCAGGCAGTTCACAGGGCAGCCCAAAGGCAGCAGGCAGTTCACAGGGCAGCCCAAAGGCAGCAGGCAGTACACAGGGCAGCCCTGAGCGGGGCTTCAGCAGGTGAACGGAATGCTAACATACATTTGCACACATCTACACTCAGTTGTCAGTTTATTAGGAACACTGAGCTGAAAGTAGTGCAGTCTAATACACTACTCCTAAACTGTGTGTTCATTATGGAGGCTGCAGTTTGTAGTGCTGTTGAATTGTATTGTGTTGTGCTGACACGTGTCTCTATTTTGACTACCCAATTCCAATCAGTGGGGCTGAGCCAAACAACAGAAACACATTTGTGTTTAATTCAACACAGTTTAACAGCACCACACACTACATCCCCTAAAATTATCATATAGTTGAATTGCCACCTCTCTTAAACTGTTTCAACATAAACTGAACATTATTTATTGCAGTACTGTTGTATTAGACTGCACTCGTTTTCCGTAGGTGTACCTAATTAACTGGCAACTGAATGTACAGTATGTACACATTCATACCGGTATGCACACAAACAGCACTAGAACATCAATGGGGACAATGCCCTTGTATCTGCAATAGAACAACATGGTGCTCAAAACACAACAGGGCTGTATGCACTGCCCTGGTTTACACTTTGACTGCATTGTTAGTTACTTTGAACAAAAGAGTTTAGCTAAAGACAAATTAAAAAATAATAGTAATGCAACTTGAATCTATATATACAGTATATATATATATATATATATATATATATATATCTGTGATGGTATAACTACCATGAACTGTAATGTACAGTGAATTCCTTGAGACCAATGGAACCTATCAAGGCATATTTGAGATTTGGGTGAAAAAAAACCGATTCAAGTTCTCATAGCTTTAAGATGTCACCAAAGTAAAGTTGTCACTTCAGTCCATTATGGACCTACCTCGCTTGCTCTCTTTCTTTCTCTTTGCAGTGGTTCTGAGGCGGAACCTGAGAGGTCTCTGTTTGTGAAGAGTGTCTGTAGATGGCCAGGCTGCAGCCAGACACTTAAGGAATCCTCATATTTCCTAAGGTATGGCCATCTGCAAAAATGACAATAATCACAGAAATATATACAGTACATTCAGAATTCAAAGCTTGTTTGACTATCTGCAAACGTCAGTAAATCAGATTATAAAAACAAAACTTTTTCAGTGTGTTTAATTGTAAATATGGTATGGATCCCGTCTGTGTTTTGGAGGTAATGTTGTGTTCCGTTCTGAACAGACATCTTTGCTCTGAGCATGGCCTCGGGGACAGGAGCTTGGCTGAGTGGAGAGACCAGAGAGAGCGCGTCCAGCTCATGGAGAAGCAAGTAAGTGAGTGGTAGACCGAAACCTCTGAGTGGGCTCAAGTGCAATAGGTTCTGTCTCTTACGGAAAGAAAAGAGTGGTTGTTATTTCCTAACGGTGGGTTTCGATGGAAGACAAAGAGCAGACAAAGTGAAACAGTGGCCTATATGTCCCCCACAAATGTCCAGAACATCTTGAAAGGATTTTTCTTTTAATCAAAATGGCAGCATTAGGCATTTATCGTTTATGCTTGTCATTTCTGAATAATGACAAAAAATGACCCAGTGTTGTTTAAAGATGCAGTCCACAATTTGGTTTCAGCTTCGCAAAAGGTTGTTGGTATTTTAGCTAAACAGCCAATCGGCTTACAACCCTCGCTTCTGTGTTCCTGAAGCACCGTGTTGATTGGCCAGGACAAACACCTAATTTTTCTTTGAGCGCCAATACTGAACAGACAGTTAGAGGGCCATGCGGAGTAATTAGCTGAATTCGACCAAATTTGAATCACGGACTGCACCTTTAACTTGACTTAAGACAGAGTGAGGGAAAGCTGACTGGCAGCTTAGGAAAGGGTCAGGCCTAGTAAGACTCAGGAGCAGGGGCAGGTGATTCATCCTCTCACATGGAACAGTTTTTGTATCTCTCTCCGCAGGGGGGTAACAAAGGGTGCGGAATGGGCCTGCCTGAGAGATTCAGGGGGAATGTATAATACCGTATGGATTTTTGAGATTTAGAGTATAGAGGTTGAGATTCTTTTCACACAATTTCACACACCCCTTTTGCTACTGTTCATAAGATAAACATAGAGCATTAACATATGCAAATGTGATCATTTTATTTTAGTTATACACAGGAAAATATGTTGAATTCCTTGTGCTATTGTTTGTGGACTTCCCACAGTAGCCAAACCTTTCATTGCCACACGCAAGCAGTCATACCCAACAACAACTTAGCCTAAGTATTATAACACAACAGGATGCACTACAACCATCATACCGATACTTAACAATAGTTAACAACAACAGCAACAACAACAACGGCAACATCTGAGATGCCTTTGTGAGCATTTCACTGCAGGGAAGTGTGTACGCACTCCTACGATTAGTTTACTTGCACAGTTATCTGCTGATCTGTGAAGATGACACTTTCATGCATAGACAGAGACTCTAAATTGTGTTTGGTGTTTGACAGCTGACTTTGGAGAGAAAGAAACTGCAGGAAATGCAGTTCCATCTGCATATATTTGACCACGGAGCAACTGCTGAGGTACTGTGACTCCACTAACGCAGCCACATGTTTACCACAAATCCATTTTCTTTTATTTGTTGTGTAATTCAGACACGTATTGAGTGAAATGTCAGCAGGTACAGTACAACAGCTTGTGAACAGCCACTCATTACTCGCACACAAAGGCGGAATGAGACAAACCAATAAAGAAATGCATAAACAAACATCTGAAAATGGGTGATGAAATGTCAACATTCAATTGTATAACACCTAGGCCCCTAGTTTGGCGCCAAAAACAGCTGAAAGGGACGGCCTATTCCGCCCAGGCAGGCAATAAATCAAAGCTTCCCCCAAGGCGTGGGTTTTGGATACAGGCATGGCAACACATTCTTCATTGACAGGGAACATTTGAATCTGCCAATCACAAACCATCATTGCCCAATTTAGATTTGCTATCTATCTGCCAAAAAATATCACATTTGTTTTATTGGAGTGGCACATTAGGAACGCAAGAGCAATCCTGTGTTAAGGGTTAATGCAATGAATCTATCTCAGATATCCCTTAACATATATCCTGGCATGCTTTGAAAAAAAGAATGAAATAAAGACTAATTTGGTAGTCGTATTTTTTCGAGTGGAATTAAATGCTCAGTAAGCAGTAAAAAAAATTCGCTATGATGTAAATAGACAATAATGACATTTATTGCTATTTCTATTGTAGCCAATTAGACTAAGGCAGAAGAAGAAATGCCGCGCAACAGCGCATTTTCCACAAAAGTTCTCTTTTGGTGACTGCTACGGAATGAAGGAAGAGATTGCTCCCATATTTTATGCATTCCCTATTCATTTAGGCTACTGATCACTGCTGCTCTTTCAATCAGTTTACGGTCTATTTGATATTCCATATCGTTAGTATATCTACACATACAATCACCAGTAGTCTCGTATTAGGCAAATATATATTTTATGTCTTTTTTATATTTTAATGGCAAGTAAAAAATACAATTTCAATCTAATTACCGTTGAATACCATAGGTTGGCTTTAGCCAAACCTTTCACTAATTAACTTAGCGCCACACCTTTACGCTCGCTTTAACACTTGTGCAACAGTGCGCATGCCCTGCCGTTTGCTCTTTTCGCCGCCAAACTAGGGCCCTAGTACCATAAATGAATAAATGACCTTCATTACCCTCTTCACTTCATGGTGTACTGAATGTCTACTGCTGCTGTTACAAATCTCACAAAACCATCCGTTTAGTTATAAGAGGTGGAACATATTCAATACATGACCTGCTCTACCCATTCGTCCTATTTTCTGTGCAGAGCGAGGGGGCAGAGAGGAACCCTGGTGACCCCTCGGGGATGCCCCAGTTCAAGCTCCCAAACGGGGGCGTTCAGGGTGCCATGATGACGCCCACAGATCTGCTGACTCCTGGCTACCTGCACATCCCCACCTCACAGCTCATGCCAGGTGAGGTGCCAGCTAAACTACCGCAGCTTCATTTCAGTTTCAGCATCCAATATGAGCCCTTCAAACATACACGCACTGGGTAAGTTACAGCTCAGCCTCAGCAGCCACATAGCAATGTCAGCTTCCTATGTGAGGCACTACAAAGACCATGCATTTGGTAGAGTAGAAGGGCACTTGGAGAGCGCAGACCTCCGCCAAGGCCAGATGTCTCGCAACATTAACAAAAGTGAAAAATAATGCATGGAGCTGCTCCATGATTCAGATCTGCTAAAGAATGTGATGGGGTCTTCCCTAGCCCACGCTACACCCCTCCACCATGTTTCATGAAAATCGGGCCGGTAGTGTTTGCATTATCCTGCTGACAGACAAACAAACAAACAAACAAACAAACAAACAGACAGACAAACAAATTACACCGAAAAACATAACCTCCTTGGCAGAGGTAACTACAGTAAATGAAACTTAATAATAATGTATTTGTTTATTTGTAATAATAATTTGTTTTAATGAACTTGTGGCCTTCCACCAATATCACTGTTAACTGCTGCAGGTGTCATACCCACCATTGATTGCTACAAGTACAACAACATCAGACCTCCCTACACGTATGCCGACATGATCAGATGGGTGAGTGATGTCATTATTTGTTTGTAATTGTAACAATTTACTGCCATTGTCTGCTTCAAGGACATGTGAAAATAATGTATTTAGTGCTGGTGTCTCAAACCTTAATACTTTATTTGTTTATTTCTACTAATCACCACGATTAACCATTACATAGGAGTTGAACAGGCCTTTTCTTTCATTTTTTGGAGTTATCATATTTATTAAATAAATGGCTACTAGTTATGGTAGATCCAGAAGTTGTTCTGAGTTGTTCCAAGTGCTGTTATGTACTTAAGTTAACTTAACTTAACTCCTGTTTGTTCTCCATGGACCTATTGTAACTGCTCTCTAATGCCTCCCCATGTTGTAAGGCCGTAGTGGAGTCTCCAGAGAAGCAGCTGGCCCTTAATGAGATCTACCAGTGGTTCATGAACATGTTTCATTACTTTAGACATAACACCGCCACATGGAAGGTACAGTGGATGATGTCAATTAAAACGCACACACACACACACACACACACACACACACACACACGCTAACACGCAGTCGCACACACACACACACGCTAACACGCAGTTGCACACACATGCTAATACGCAGTCGCACACACACACACGCTAACATGCAGTCACACACACACAAAAACACACACATCAGCACAGAAAAAAGAAGTAAAATGTAAAAATTAAATACAACTATGATTCAGTTAGTGGTTTTATTCTAACACACTCTGTTTTACTTATAGTATGCTGTTTTATAATCTACTACACATACATATGCACTGCATATTTAAATGCTATACATACATTTTACATAGCTTCCCAATTACACTCTTAAATACACTGCCTATCTATGTGAATTGAAATTTGGGATGTAATCTTAAACATGGTTGCCTATGCATGGTCAATTCATGCAGTGCATTTAAATTTGGAATATGAAGTACTATGTTATCATGCCTCGAACCAGTTAGAATGGAGTTCTTCCTCTTCCTCTTCCTCTTCACTGTCACCACACATTTGCTCTAGAGGCTTCAAAGGCTTTGATTCAGTAAATGCATATTGTTGTTGACACAATCAGTTCTTCTTCAAAAACATCAAACACTGAACATTGAAGTCCTGCAGGAAATCATCATCCATCCAATCATGTTCCCTCTGTGACATGATGATGCAATCTCATAACACAGTACCCAATGGCCATGTTATTGCCCGCAGGGCTGACCAATCAGAGCGCACTGAGCTCATGGGGGGTTGGGCAGGGGGCTTAAAGTCAGGAGCTCTAACAAAGCGTCTCAGACAGAGGGGGAATAGAGATGTTCAGTATGAGAAACATCATGTGTTTTTGGATCACTGGAGCATGTCAATCTCCTCTAGTGGACACCAAAAATAAAATTATGAACATTGAAAATGAGCATAAGAGGTCCCCTTTAAGTAAAGTGTCTCTGTTGCTGCTCTGGAGCAAGGTACCAATAACACCAGGGTAATGGGTTCCATACCACAAGGACACTCACAGGAATGAAATTCTAAAGCTGTACAATACTGTAAGCCACTTTGAATAAAAGTGTCTACTTAATGTAAAAACTAAGTAGTCTTTCTTGGACACCCACAAGGAAAATTTCATTTACATTACCATAGACTTACCATGCTAGCAAAGAGCTTGCATATACATTTCATACTAAAATGACAAAATCCCCTCAACATGAAAGGTTTGTCATGTATAAAACATATTTTTCTGTGTTACTGTATACAAAAGGGATCATAATTATGTGTGTTAACACACTGTTACCGTGTATACTCTATCAAAACAAACATATATTAAAGTAACACTATGCAACAATTTGACACCTTTTGAGGTATGGTTTTATAGGCAACTAGTTTTGGTACCATCCTCAAATTCATTTCGATAGCATATGGTCATGTGAAGGACAGATAAACACCTGTGTCTTGACCCACTAGCCATCCAGGATATGCCCTATGTAGTTCTGTGTTCCGGGCTGGACTACCTTGCAAAAATGGAAGAAAAACTTTCACAGCAGGACATTGCCAGCTATACTGCCAAAAGACACCAGTTAGTGTGTTGGCAAGCTTCTATCAGTGTCAGCTGGGCTGTTGGTGGTGTTTGCAAGGCTTTGCATGCCTTTTAGGTAGTTAGCTTGCTAGTTTTGGAACAGAACTCATTATTGCTGCTTCAATTTATCCATGATGGGATATGATACTGTGTTATATAAATATGATGAGCCTCAGTGTGATGTCCCTCTCTGTGTGTGTCTTCACCTGCAGAATGCAGTGCGGCACAACCTGAGCCTGCACAAGTGCTTTGTGCGTGTCGAGGGTGTGAAGGGCTCCGTATGGACTGTGGATGACGCAGAGTTCATGAGGAGGAAGGGCCAAAAGATTCACAGGTGAGATGACCACACGTCACACGTGGCAGGTGGCAGGAACAGATAGGACCCTGGACTGTTGTTTTGTTCTGAGCTAGGGCTCCTGTGCAGTGTGCTAGGAACATTATTCAGTGGTTAAACCACAGCACGCGTATAAAAAGCAAATAGCTGCATACTTTACATATATATATACTCTATACTGTACATTTTAATACCAAAGTTTGGGCTACGCCTTCTTGAGGGTCTCTCTTTTTCCCCAAACCACTGCACGCATAAGCTGAGTTGAGTTAAGTAGAGTGGCAGGTGTTTCCATGCCATCTAAGGTAGTTATAACTTCTATGGTAGTTATTACTCCTATGCCAACAAACACTGCCAATAATTAATCATTAATCACAGCTGACAGAATATTACTATGTGACTCTTTATACGTCTGCAGATAAATGAGAAACTTCTACGTAACATCAAAGTTTAGTTCTCCCATGCACCCATCCCACAGACTTAAACTTGTTGTTGTTTTTTTGTTTATATACTTCAAAGGTTTCACAAAGAAGCCATTATTATTATTATTATAGTTATTGAAATATCTTGTTTTTAACATGTTAAAAACCAATCTTCCCTTACTATTGTTTAGGAACCAGGATGTCAACTGGATGCCACCCTACTCTTTCTTTTACGCTCAGCGATGAGGTCATGTGGGTCACAGACAAACACACGCACACAACCCTTCAGCTGTGTCATGTTCTCCAACAGGCAATGGTTGGTTGGGGCGTTCTGCCACTCTGTGGTCACATTTATATGCCTCACTTCAAAACACAGATACCTCAGTTTATGTTATGTATATTTACATTGTGCGTTGCTGAAACTATATTCCCATGCAGTGTAGTAGACCTCCTTCACTACTTAATCTGTGCTTGTGTTATATCCTGGGTGTACACTGACTACCAGTGCCAACCGTGCAGTTAAATGGCTACACCAAAAAGATGAGGTTTAATATTATCCAGAAACGTGTCTTAGTCTTGGACATGGTGCTTCAGCAAAATCATAATTGGGGATAAAAAAAAAAAAAACACGTAAGACTTTTTTCCCCCTTTACACTGTGTGTTTTCTAGTCTGTTATTGACTTCTCCACACTGAATAGTAACACAATATTGTGTGCTTATATTTTATGCATAATAAAGTTGAAATTATTCTTTCATAAAGACTAAAAATGTGTGACTTGCTATTATCTACAATGTTTCACATTACATAATGAAAGATGGTAGTCCTGTATCCTCCATATCAAGGATAAGAGTGTGACCTACAGTGACCTTAAAACGATTACTTGAATGCGTTTGGTGAGTCTTGCACATCTCAAATTTATATTACATTAGGTATGAAGGTATGAATTAGAAATCATTAATGCGTAGTTTGAACGCAACGTGGTAGTCAGAAGCCTTGTACGTAACCACTACCCCTCCATGTGATTGGATAGGAGATTTCCGCGCGGTGGGATGCAGCCAATGAGCAAATGTTTTTCTGGTTCGTAAAAGCAGCCTCGAGCCTCAGTAATGGCGAGCGGAAGGACAAATTATAAACAATTCCAAGGGAGTGGATAACAACAATCCTACGTCGTCACGGATGTAGTGGAGGTACTAGTGTAACTGTGTTTACAATTTTATATAGATTACAAGAGCCTCTGTGTAAACCCAATTTAAATGCCATGCAGCTTGCAAAGTGCTGTACAATTAGGCTACTCTGCTAGGCCGCTAAAATTCAGCTATCGGGTACGCAAAAGAGACAGATAACTGAGCGTGGGACAATGTTGACTACTATCAACTTAGCTAGCAATTTCAGTATCATTTCTTGAAAACGTACGATACCCAAGTAACGCAGCTACATACCAGAATAATACGAATAGTGAATCTATTGCTTGAAACGATAAGATGAGCAAGCAAGTAGACAGCAGCAAGCGTAAGCTGTCTGAACCCAAGAAACATAGCTCCAACGAAGAACAAGCTTGTAGCTCGCCGAGCACTACTAAGCTGCGCAAAGTGGATGACTGCTCTGGGGATAAAGTTAACGTTTCAGAGAAAACTGAACCTACATCCCTAAAGGCGGAAGCACAAGATGATGGTCGGGAAAGCGAGCTAAGAAAAGACGACTCTCCTCGTGGGTCAGGGACGAGGGGGCAGGTCGAAACCCCTGCAGCTGGCACTCAGGACTCGATCAGGAAAGACGGCGTTGATTCCAGTGGAGTGGAACGAACGGGAAGCAACAGTGACAAGTGTGAACCAGATGGAGAGACAGCTGAAGCAGCATCGGATGACGGCGATAAGGAGTGTCGGCCCTCAACGTCGGTGAAGCGGTCAGATTCAGCGGCTATCGCCGCAGCAGAGGCACTAGCCAGTCTAACCAGGGGAAGTAAGGTTAAAAGTGGTGAGGAGATGCCATGCTCGTCTAAGCAAGCCACCAGTTCAAAGGACATACACAAGCCGGGCCAACAAACGGAGGCGGTTCCCGCAGACAGCTCCTCTTCGCTTCTCACTCGGGACGACGAAGAGGACGCAGAAGATGGCGATGAAGACGACTCCTTACCTGGGTCGTCGTCATCCTCACCGAGTTCTTCGCTTGCGTCGGACAACGACGAAGACAGCGAATGCGCCATAGTGTCCGTGAAAATGGCCCCGGAGATTCGGCAGTCCATCGCACATCTTGCCCAGGTGCAAACGCAGCTAAACTCGCTGGAGAAAAAAGGCGCGCGACTCTACCAGCGCCTAGAACTTAAACTGGAACGGCAGCGCCGCCCGCACCTGGACCAGCGCAGCGCCATCACTCAAACCATACCTGGCTTCTGGGTTACTGCCGTATCCTTTGAAACTTTATTTGATTCCTTAGTTGAAGTCCTTCACTAGTTCCATGACGTAAAAATATTCTTCTGTTTATTTTGACCTCATTCATTACTTCCAGCTGGATGTCAACAAGTCTGTAATTGTGTATTGTGCGGTAACTTTATGTGTACAAAAGTATTTCTCCTTGACTCAGCTTGACTGTAGCTTCTGAATCATCCTTACCTGTCTCCGCATATAGACGAAAATGATGAAGATGCACTCAGTTACATGACCAATCTGGAAGTAGGTATATACCAGCAAATCCACCTTTGATTGGATCACTGTCAAGCTATCGTGCAGAGATAATTTCAGTGGTTGCTATGTTTTTTTTGTGCTTATTTTCTTAGATTGAGTCCTTCAAAAACAATAAACTTGGCTACAGGATTCGCTTCCACTTCCGACGCAACCCTTACTTTCAGAACACCGTCATCATGAAGGAACTCCACCTTGGAATGGGAGGTGAGTTTAACCCGTCTTTATTTAATGTCTTCTGTAGTGCAGACTGGTCTATGTATATTGTGTGCAATAAGTGAAGGAACTGCCTGGATTTAGCCTGTACTTAGTATTTGTTAACATAGTGTACCATAGGGTCATACCCACTCTTGTATCTGTTACCACCCCACTCCTTGTGAACATGTTCTCCCTATGTGTATGTGATTTGTGTATGTTGTGTCTGTGAGTTTTATAATTTGTATAAGCTACTGGATGTCGGGATTAATAAAGTATCTATCTATCTATCTATCTATCTATCTAAATATGTAACTTGTAAACAATCACAGCTCTCTAGACTACTATGTAATTAAGTCATGAAAGCAAACTACTTCCTGTGCCTTCTGAGATTCCAACCCATTCACCCTAAGATGTGGTCTCCTCCATCAGGTTCACCAGTGTCCATGTCCAACCCCATCCTGTGGCACCGTGGCCAGAACCTGACGGGCCCTGCGGAGCTCAGGCGGTCCACTCGGGGCGGGTACCAGAGCTTCTTCAGCTGGTTCAGTGACCACACCTGCCCTGGCCGGGACGACATCGCTCAGGTAGGACATCACCACACCTGTCCAAGTAGAGACTGTTGGTCGAGGCGGTCAGGGCTGCCTGTCCCTGGAAGTGAACAGATATATAGATATAGATAGATATATGGTAGGATTGTACAGCACCAGTATGGGTACATAGATTGTTCCAGTATCTTAACTGCACGCCATGGCATATCTGTGGTACAAGCTCCCGTAGACCAACATGGCGAGAGAGTGTTGCTGTGAGGGGACTCCATACAACCTGAACTGGAGTGTCACAAAATGCAGCAGATCCAGCACACGTTAAGGCCTAATCAGTTACAGATGCTCTCCAGTCTCAACTCTTCTCTGGAAAGCACTTTTAAAACTGTGCCCATCTTTTGTCTGTCTTGAGCCATAGGGCTCAGGTAGGCCTGAACTGCATCCTACCGCAGCCTAGCAACCTCAGAGTTCAGGTTGGCAGACACCGTGCCGTCCCCGGAACATAAGCCCCTCCTTCCTGTGGCAGGAAAGTTACATCACTCTACCAGCATAGACCACGAGCTGTGTAGCTCCTGTTTGGCCCACTGCACCTCCCTCTAGTCCTTTATCTATCTATCTATCCAGCTAGCTCATTGTGCGTTGGGGAGATAAGGTGAATAGAAACGATTAATAGTTTAAGGCCATCAGGACTAGGGTGACAGTTTTGTTAGATGGTATTGTAGGGCTCTTGAGAGTGTGTTGTGAAAATAAATTAATCCTACACATAAACTGAAAACCATTTTTATTGTTAATTCCTACACCATAACCTGTATATCACTTACTGTTAATGGGCTATTTATCATTTTGTTTGCGGTCTTCCTCTTCATTTTTCTTTCTGTCTCTTGTGTGTTCCTTTTCTGGCTAGATCTTGAAGGATGACCTGTACAGAAACCCTCTCCGCTACTACCTAACCCCGCTCTGGGAGCCCAGAGAAAACGGCAGGTGCGGAAAAAATTATACACCCCCCCCCCCCCCCCCCAAAAAGGGCGTGGAAAAATTACACATTTACCCCCAAAAGGGTGTGTTTACACCAAAGTCAGAGGGGCCAGATAAGCTGAGATGTTCCTCGGTCTGCCACTGTCTCCGTAAGAACTGGGGAAATGATTTGGTAACGGGCAGATGGAACATGTGCCAGTCCATGAGGTGGAGGTATGACTCAGAGAGGTGTGACGGTGATGACACTAGGAGATAAGAATCACATCAGGGTGGCTTCTTGGTAACTTGAAGTCACTGAGACTTCCTGTATAGCTGGCACATTCATTGGAAGCAAGCTTTGGGCAATTTAGTTTTTTTTACTCATCAAGAAAGCACACAATCATTTCAGTGTCATTTTCCCTATTATGTAGATTTTTGTGCCCCTGGTGTGGAAATATAAATGTTGTCATTTAACAACTAGAGTGTCAAGATCATATCCTTTCCAGGACTGAAAAATGTGTAAAAAAAAAAAAAAAACCTTGAGATGGACAAGACTGCTGTTAAAGCTTTATGTTTTAACACGACTATCATCATATCCATGGACCCATATCCCTGTCCTTACTTTTCCCCCAGTGCCCCAAAGCCGCCGACCAACAACAACAACAACAACGGCGGGGATGATTGTGTTGTGATCTCAGACTCCGACGAGGAACCAAATGAGAGCAGCCAGGAATCTCGCAGAGAGGAGAGGCAGACTGAGGGAGAGGACGACGAAGATGAAGACGAAGAGGAGGGCGACCGAGTTGCAGGTAGGTAGCATCATAACACTCCAGAAGTGTGCACAAAATGATCATGTTCTTTCAGAGGCAAAATTGTGTTCTCTGGTGAAAGCTTTTGTGTTGTGCTGGTGACAGACTACTTAGTAAAAGCACCGTGGTGAAATAACGCCTACATATCTGTTGGCTGACTCCGACGTTGAAGGTGTGTTTGTTTGTTTGTTGTGGTGTCTTTTTGCTCTACAGGGTCGGAAGACAGCAATGCTGAGGTCGGTGAGTCTGCCGACGACGACGATGAGGAGGAGGAGGAGAAGGAGGAAGAGGAAGTGGACGTAGAGGAAGTGGACGAGTCACGTGACTCTGGGGCTGATGAGGTCAGAGACCGAGAGGAGGAAGAGGAGGAAGACATTGATGTTGATGAGGAAGGGGTAGGGGAAGGGGAAGGGGAAGGGGAGGGAGAGGAGAACTAAAGCATGGCAGGGATTTAATTTCAGTCAGGGTTCCTTTTCACCATCATCAGGTGACCTAGATTAGCACAAGATGAAAGGCATAAGATACAATGCTTGTTGTGATGACTATGCTATACAAAAAGGTACATAAAAATACTTCACCATAACAGTTGTCTATGAAATGAATCCCATTCAAGAAAACAAAAAACCTGTGTCAAAGTCTCACCACACTAAGAGAGATTTTTGCTGCGTCACCACATTTCACACAAGACTGTTGTAAAGCTCTGGTTACAAATGGCTTGAAATCAGGAGAGGCATTTGGCCCTAATACTTCATCACCAGTTAGAGGAAATGCTCAGAAATGCTGGAGCGAAGTACTCCTCCCCATTTTGAGTAAGCATGGTTGAGAAGGCCTCAGAAGTTTAGTTTATTTCCTACTCTGACCAGAAAGGCTATATGAACTACCTATCTAGAAATGAAGTAATACTGAATTGGTCCCCAGCTTTGGAAAGCAATATTGTTCCTAACGTTATGTTAATTTTTCCCAGTCCAATCCTAATGTTTCGCCAGTGGGGACAGTAAGGGCTTTGTAAAAGTGCTTGGACCTACAATATGGTTGTGTTTTTAAAAAAGTAAGGTGATTTTAATTGGCTCTGTGTAGTATCTGTGTACCACATGTAGGATCACACGTACCATTTGCAGTGTCCTCACAATGTCTCGAGCTGAACACAACTACATAGATATGTATAGACAACGACAGGAAGTGGTGAGAGGGAGAAGTTTGTTTAGTTTTGTTTTCAATTTTGAACTCACTTCCTGTTAGCAGTGGATCATCAATTCAGCATTCTGTAGCGGACAATGTTATTGACCTAAAGGCAAACGTAATGGGCATTCGTCTCAGAAAATAGGGTTGGTTGTCCTGGTGACAAGTGGATTTCAAGACTGATGACATAAATCTAATGCAACACAACCTATCATTATCACTGTTGGTCGTCTCTGCTGGTCGCTTGCCTCATTATGTACTAATCAAGGCTGGTATTAAGTCAGCTTTTGCTTATGAGAATATGTTTGTGGTTTAATTTTGATAATCATGCTACTTCGCACTCAATGAAATGTTCAACCAGCCACAAATAACGGCAACTTATGGAGGCAAGTCCTGATCTTGGTAATTACGTCTAATGTGATGCCAATGGTAGGTTGTGCAGTTTCATGTTTACTGCTATATAGAGTCAAGCCTGTTGAATCTCACTGGTATTGTAAAACATTTGTAAGTAATACTAGAATATAATCGAAGAAGCTCTTAAGTAATACCAGCATCAGATCCAGTAGCTTCTTTATATTAAAAAGTGTAGTTAATTTTGTATGCATAAATACCCAGCCCGCCTCTTGTGTATATTGTCATAAGATGTGGGACAGTGTCCTAAACAAGTTGTCCGTGCTCATGAAACCCTGGATTTCCTTTGGTCAGTTACCATCCCATATGAAGTTTCAGCCGGAGAGAATAGTGTAACCTTTAAGCTTGTTAAAGTAGCTATGTTTGACAGCTAGCTTTGAATTGTTCCTGTAGTGGAGAGAATGTTGTTAAAAATGTTCCGATGCACTTAGTTCCGAACCAAATCTGGAATTCTCAGGGATGTTCTAAAGTCCTTTCTTCACAGTGATCTCATTTAGTTTTTTTTTTTCTGTCTTGTCTTTTTCTTCCTTTTTTTTATCTGCTGTGTTTTTCAACTCTGTCTCCCTCTTTTTTTATATACACATATATACACGTGCACACACAGAGAGACTCTGACATCCCCTACGCAAAAGCACACACCTAACTATATACAGTGTAAAGTACAGGTGTTAACAGGTGCATGAAGAAATACTTTATATTTGTCATTCACCAGGTGAGGGCAGTGTCACTCAGTTAATGTAATCCAATGAACTCAACACCTTCCACAATACGACCATGCCACTCATGTGTCAATCATCATCAACCATTCGCTGTACATGCACTGCTAATATGTTTCCATCGGTCAAGACAGTCGTCATGTGTAGCACTGTCTGATCACAACAGTTATGACCTGTCGAACAAGTGGCTGTTAGATCATGAAGGCCCTATTCAGGGGTGTGTAGGTTATGATGTCAGACCTGTTTGGCTATCGGCCCTGAAGCCTGTGCTTCTGTCTCTATGCATTTTTTTAGCATCTTCTGTGTCTCTTCAAACTACATTTGGTATTTTTTCCCCCCTCTAATATATGTAATTAAGCACAGTTTTATTTGGTGACTTGTAGTGACTTTTGTTTTGTTTTGTAACAATGTGTTCCAGTTGGTTTGGTTTTTTGGCTTTTCTAAGTTTTGTTTTTGATACTTTTGAACCCTTCTGTGAGGTTAAGGTCATGGCTCTGTGTGGTTAAGGCTGTGGCCCCATGGTTCTGTGAGGTTAAGGCCTTGACCCCTTGGTTCTGTGTGGTTAAGGCCTTGACCCTTGACCCCTTGGTTGTGTGTGGTTAAGGCCTTGGCCCCTTGGTTCTGTGTGGTTAAGGCCTTGACTCCTTGGTTCCGTGTGGTTAAGGCCTTGACCCCTTGGTTCTGTGTGGTTAAGGCCTTGACCCTTGACCCCTTGGTTCTGTGTGGTTAAGGCCTTGACCCTTGACCTCTTGGTTGTGTGTGGTTAAGGCCTTGGCCCCTTGGCTCCATGGCTTTCCTCTTGATGTTGTGTCTTTCTTTCCTCATCGTTAGTTGGTCAGAGTAAAATCACTCCTCTCGCTTGACCTTTTGTTTCAGAGAAATATTTCTTATGAAAGCAGCAATTATAATTATATACCAATGTACTGAAGTTGTAATGATACTAAATGTCATTTGAATATCCAAGGATGAAAATCTGGCTTGTAAATATGTGAAACATTTTCACAAGGAGATATGATTTGTTAATGTTTGAATTTCACTAGTTACCGGAAAATCTTTAATTGGATTAGTAACAGAAAGCTCTATTTTCTGTCCTGTATTTTATAGGAAGTTGCTGTTTTTGGAAAATGTGTTTTGTTTTTTTAAATAAAGTTAATGTCCTGCTTTTGAAACCAGTTCATATTTAGAACCATTGACTTTTATGATTTCATGTTACGATCACACAACTTGCTTCAGTCCATACAAGATGCATAATCCACTGGACAAGATAATTATTGTGTCTATATTTGGTCTTGTTGCATTCTGCTCAACATATACTCAAAATACATTCAAAGAGCATAATTAAAGAAAACAGTTATGTGTCTCATACTAAAGTATATGCTTAAGTCTAAAAATCTTCAAAAAGAGTCTAAGTAAAGACTTTAACATGCGGTTCAAGTTCATGTTGCTCATGCAGGTTATAGACAGTATCTCCAGCAGGGGGTGCCATAGTTAAAGAAACGCGCTCAGCTCATAGTCGAAGACATCGCAGTCTCTAGAACATTATGTCCAGAATCTTTACAGGTCTTATTATGAAAGTAACCTCAAATATAATCTATAGCCTCTAAATATAATCAAATATGGAACAAAAAATAATATGGATTTAAAAGTAAAAAAAATGACAAAGCATGTCAAATGTAAAATCTTGTTAGGCTATACATCATCCAGACGGGTCTCCTATGGCTCTCTGTGTTGTCAGTGATAAACTGTTTTTTGTGTCCCCCCCCCCCCCCCCCCCCAGTGTGTACAATAGAGGTAGAGCCTGAGGGGTCCCTCAGTGATGTACTGTTTAGGCTGTGGACATGTTTGAAGTTCTCCTATCTGCCCGCCAGCTGCCCCAGGGCTGGGTGAGGGAGTGGTGGGTGCGGGCAGGAGAAGCCTGTGCACACAAAGACAGGCCCTAATGCCTGACTGCTGTTGCATGACGCCAGTTTTTTTTATAACCGAAACTATGATTATCGCACTGCTTTAGTTATCAGTACTCTGAGTTCCAAGTGAATTTGGTGTAATAACTCACAGGCTGTAACCTCTGGTATATTTCTGTGGATTAGTATAAGGCCATATTCCTGATTTTCAACTTGTGTTTACCCTTTTTCTCCAGCACTTGTTTACCATTAGGATTTTTGGTATAGTTATGTAAGTCATACAGTGGGTGAAAATCCTGACATTGTTGCATACACATCATCTTGTTCATACCCATTTCTCTGAAGAGATACACGCCGAGATGTCATCACCCTATTAAAGGGACTCTTTATTAGGTCCTGAAAGTAGCAACAAACACATGTCTTCACCGTAAAAATGAAATGCTGCCTACAGACACGTGTTGCCCGTACTTCACCCTTATAGGCCACATGTCGTCCACACTCCCCTCTTTGTTTTCCAAATTGTTATTTAGTATTATTATGAATCTGCATCATGACTCCTTAGTGCTGGCATGATGCTAGTGCAATCCATGTGTATGTTCACCTGTTTGATCTCAGCCTCTGGCGGAGCGTAGCGTAGCCTCCACGCCAGCTTCACAAACAGCCCGGGGCCAGGCATATTTGGACAGGCCTTGACAGAGGAGCGGTACACTTAAAACCCTTGATTCCGCGCTTAATGCACGGCTATAAATATTCCACCGGCAAAGACCTGTCCTGCTTTTAAATATGGCACAGCAAGGCATGCAGCGGTGAACAGGGACGCCGCGCTATTAATACGGGCGCTGGAAACGCCGCATACTTCACAGTGACTGCGCAATAGACATCATGTGGTGTGAGCTGTGACGAACGTCTAACGTCCATGCAGAGTAACTCCGGGCTAATCCTGAAACAACGGTGAAATGTAGTGCTAGGTTTGTGTCACACAATGGTCACTGTCGGTTCTGATATGAAATACAAGCCATTTTTTTTTGTTAAACCTATAGGTGTTAACACAGTACATAAACAGAATTGTATGATAGAAAATGAAGTATAGTATAGCCTAGGCAGTGTAGGTAATATTTCCAACCACAGTGAGGATCTTAAATGCTCCACAGCCCATCATTTTGGCCATAAATGCCGATCAGCTGCATTAACAAGATCAGAAAGACACAACAAAGGCTCAATTTCCTTACTCCTATTACCCGACCCCTTGTTTTCTCAGCTTAAATGGCCGGAGCATTCATGCTTGGGTGTGAATGACTGGTTATAAATCTCAGAAGCTTTTACTGCAATAAATTAGTCATGAAGCAGTTTTTCCACGTTATTGATCCTCATGACAAACTAGAAAATGAAATATTATTTCCGACAGAGTAACTACTTAACTGATCTCTCCTCAGTCGCAGGATGTAGGCCTGCAGTGTTGTGATGTTACCCTTACAGTCCTACACTCAGTGTTTACCACAATCATCACCTCCTTAAATGTCTAAGACACAGAACTACAACAGTTCAGAGCAGACCAACAACAATCTCTCTGAGTAGGCTATTGTGTTGGAATAAAAGCGTCTGCCAAGTGACGTAGTGTGAGTGGAGGTACGGCTGCATCAACCAACTAACTATGTCCATGTGCGGTTTTTTGTTTGTTTGTTTCCAGAAATTGTCAACCATAGAAAGCGATGCGTTATCATACTTGGACACAACTGAAATGCTATCAGTAGAGTAGCTGTGGCTTTGCAGCCACCCTAAAGATAGCATTTTCCACAAGCCACCACTCCTTGGCCCAGCTCAAAGGCCCAGGCATTCCCCTACAGTTGTTCAGAAGACCCAGTCAACAAACAGTCTCAACAAGTAGAACTACAGCCACCAGCTAACTGCCTCTATATACATTTTCACTACAAATACATTCGTTATAAGTATCAGCTTCAATACATGTGATTCATTATCATACTTAGACAGTAACAGTAATGCTAGTTAGCAGTCTAGTGTGAACAGTAGCAGTAGCTTAGCAGCCATGTAAAGAAGGGTGTGATCCTCCTAAAGAGTGCTGAGTGAGTGACAGGGGTTCAGGCAGCAGAGAACGCCTTAGGCCAGGGCAGAGGCATCCTATATCCATACATGCAGAGGAGAGATAGGGACACGACCCATACAGTGGAATGTAAGCAGGAGAAGGGAATCTTCAGGGCTCAGCTGGGTTGCCGTGGTGATCCGATGCCTTAATGCTTCTGTGCCACTGGAGGCCCCTGTGTTGCGTAATAGGTGTAAACTACACTGTACCTGTGTGTGTGTGTGTGTGTGTGCGTTTCTGTGTGTGTGTGTGTCTGTGTGCGTGTCTGTGTGTGTGAGCATGTATCTGGCAGGCTCATGTATATGTGTGTGTGTGTGTGTGTGAGAGTGAGTGTGTGTGTGTGTGTGTGAGAGAGTGTGTGTGAGTGTGTGTGTGTGTGTGTGTTTGCTTGAACACGTGCTGTATATGAATACATGTGTGTTTTGTGTACACACCATAAGAGTGTGGGTGGGACTCTGGTTGTCATCAGAAAGCCCATGGATGTTTTGAGAAAAACAGACATTCTGGTGTCTTCTGCCTGGATAGGAATGCACTCCTCTGGTGGAAAATGCAAATCCAAGACCCTGTACTCATCACCAGCATACACTCACTCTCTCCACACGTCAAACTAGGCGATGATTACACACAGGGCTTCATGTAAGTGCATTCGTGCGCACGCGCGTGTGTGTGTGTGTGTGTGTGTGTGTGTGTTTCATTGCGTCATACAAGCACCACAGCGATTCTACTCAATTATGTGTTTGCTAATGTGACAGAGATTATTTCACACAGAAGATGAGGTGCTGACTACATTTGATGATAACATGAGATAATTAACGACATGACACACACACACACACACACGTCTGTGGTTCATCTAATGAAATTCCATACATAAGCTGGGGCAGGTTACCTGGCGTTGTGTTGCTGTCAGGTAATTTTATATGGCTTAACCTCGGGCGGAGGGGCACCCCTTCAGGCCACCCTGGCGGGCGGTTTGACAGCCCAACATATGGTGTGGCATACCCGCCACAATAACGCCCATGAGCTCATCACCTGAGCATGCAACTTTGTGGTACTCTCTCTCTCTCTCTCTCTCTGTTTTTTTTTTCTCTCCCATACTGTCTCTGTTTCTCTCTAACCCCCCCTTCCCTCCTTCTCCATAACCGTACCACTCCCCCCCCCTACACGCTACAGTACCTTATAGCCACATCGTTGATTTCTTTTGTGAGACATTCATGGAGAACTATTACATACTGTACATATTCATTAATCAACACTCACACATGATGGATGATGTGGCAACAGTTGTTGCTGCAACTAGTGATAAATGACATGGAGCATTTCTGACAGTGAATGAAGAGCCTATGATATTAAAGTTCCTTGTAAGCTCTTAAATATCTTCTGCGTGTTCCGTTGAAATTTTAGCACGTACTTTCATGCATTGGAATATACGCTCGGCTTTTGAGAAACAGAACAAGAGGCGGCTCTGTAACACAAGCGCAGAGAAAGAAGACCAAAACAAGAGAAAAGATGTCATGAGAGAGAGGAAAAGAGCGAGAGTAGGAGAGAGAGAAAGACACAAAGACAGATGAGTGGTGGAGAGAGAGAGAGAGAGGGTGAGAGAAAGTGTAAGAGAGAGAGAGAGAGAAGGAGGGACAGTCTGTGCATGGGTGTGGATGGGTAGAGCTAGTGAAGGAGAGAGTAGAGAGAGCGGGAGAAAGAGAGAGAGAGACAAAGACCGAGTGAGTGATGGAGAGAGAGAGTGAGTGGGTGAGAGAGAAGGAGAGAGTGCACGAGTGTAGATGGATAGAGCAAGTGTGAGAGAGAGCAAAGAGAAAGGGAGATAGGGAGAGGGAAAAAGAAAGAGATAGATGAGGCCGGGTAATTAGTCGGGCCCCAGTGGTCTTGACAGCTCTGGCAAGCAGATGGATGGTTGCTATCAGAGGGATCACACCCCACCAAAGATGGGCGGGGGCTCTGCTCCACCCCCCGCGGGCCTCCAGGTTTTCCTCCCCCACCACCGACCTGCCTGGCACGAGAGAGGGACTCTC